>NW_025745869.1:137500-237500 GCF_021184085.1 Oncorhynchus gorbuscha | reverse complement strand
CTAACCTCTCTTTCTTTCTCATTCACTCACACACATCAAATCCTATGCGTATGTCTCAGTGCTCAGTAGCTAGGTGATAATTCTCTGCTCCTGTTGTCTACCTCCTCCTACAGGGCATAGCCATAGTGTGCGGCTCCATAGAGGAGTGTTGGGACCACGACCCGGAGGCCAGGCTCACAGCCCAGTGCGTGGCCGAACGCTTCAGCGAGATAGAAGACGAGATGGAGAAACTGTCCAGCCGCAGCAGCTCCGACGAGAAGATACCAGCGGAGGAACAGAAGATACCGACAAGACCGGAAGAAGAACAACAGACGATAGCAGAGCAGATAGAAGAGGTGAAAGTAGCGGTGGAGAGCTCTGTGAGCGATGAGAAGTGAGGGAAGGGAGAGAGGACATGGAACCCAGGACTAGAATGTCAGTATGTCACAAACACACCACTCACGTTGTTATGGGAACTAAACAGCCACACCTGGAAGATAGCCAGGACAGTGAATGTACTGTATTACTGTACTGTACTGCTTATACTCTTCAGTATTGGATTACCAGAATGCATACAGTATTTATACTGTGTAAAATAAGTATGTACAGTTTACAGTATTTGGATGTACTGTACTGTATTATATTGGAGGTTTACCCACCGAAGAGGACAGGACATGACAATGGCAGAGATTATCACCAAAGACTGAGATTACAGGACATGACAATGGAAGAGTTTATAACCAAAGACTGAGATTACAGGACATGACAATGGAAGAGTTTATAACCAAAGACTGAGATTACAGGACATGACAATGGCAGAGATTATAACCAAAGACTGAGATTACAGGACATGACAATGGCAGAGTTTATAACCAAAGACTGAGATTACAGGACATGACAATGGCAGAGATTATAACCAAAGACTGAGATTACAGGACATGACAATGGCAGAGATTATAACCAAAGACTGAGATTACAGGACATGACAATGGCAGAGATTATAACCAAAGACTGAGATTACAGGACATGACAATGGCAGAGATTATAACCAAAGACTGAGATTACAGGACATGACAATGGCAGAGATTATCACCAAAGACTGAGATTACAGGACATGACAATGGCAGAGATTATAACCAAAGACTGAGATTACAGGACATGACAATGGCAGAGATTATAACCAAAGACTGAGATTACAGGACATGACAATGGAAGAGTTTATAACCAAAGACTGAGATTACAGGACATGACAATGGCAGAGATTATAACCAAAGACTGAGATTACAGGACATGACAATGGAAGAGATTATCACCAAAGACTGAGATTACAGGACATGACAATGGAAGAGATTATCACCAAAGACTGAGATTACAGGACATGACAATGGAAGAGATTATCACCAAAGACTGAGATTACAGGACATGACAATGGCAGAGATTATAACCAAAGACTGAGATTACAGGACATGACAATGGAAGAGATTATCACCAAAGACTGAGATTACAGGACATGACAATGGAAGAGATTATCACCAAAGACTGAGATTACAGGACATCACAATGGAAGAGTTTATAACCAAAGACTATTCTAACATGTTGGGGGAGTGGGGTAATGTATTCTAGAATGTTGGGGGAGTGGGGTAATGTATTCCAGAATGTTGGGGGAGTGGGTGGGGTAATGTATTCTAGAATGTTGGGGGAGTGGGGTAATGTATTCTAGAATGTTGGGGGAGTGGGGTAATGTATTCCAGAATGTTGGGGGAGTGGGTGGGGTAATGTATTCTAGAATGTTGGGGGAGTGGGGTAATGTATTCTAGAATGTTGGGGGAGTGGGGTAATGTATTCTAACATGTTGGGGGAGTGGGGTAATGTATTCTAGAATGTTGGGGGAGTGGGGTAATGTTCCTGTGTTCTAACATGTGGGGTAATGAATTGACAGGTCTGTGTTATAATGTAATAATGAGCCATATTGTAACAGAAATGATGATGACGTGGAGCTCTATTCACACAAGGATTGTATGTACAGTGTGTCTGTGCGTGTGTGCGTGTGTGTGTGTGTGTGCGTGTGTGTGTGTGTGTGTGCGCGCGTGTGTGTGGCGTGTGTGTGCGTGTGCGCGCGTGTGTGTGCGCGCGTGTGTGTGTGTGTGTGCGCGCGTGTGTGTGTTTTACATAGTAATAGTTTTTACTTGTTAGCCAAATAAACAAGCACATTGTAAATATATATGGAATGTAGCTGTACAGAAAATAATCTCTCCTCTAGATGTTGTTGTGGAAGCAGAGGAGCATTTTACACACTCTGTCTGAATAACACATTTAACAGGATCTAGACAAAGACCTTTTATCCTTTGTATTTGTAAGATATTGTAAATCTGTTTTATAAATAAAGTATTTCTGTATTTACTCATAAGAATTGTGAATGGCACATTTCAGTGGGGCATTGGTAGTTTAGACCAGTGTGGTCACCAACCTTTTCAAGGAGTCAAGATCACTTCCTGAGTCAAGATCAGTTTCTGAGTCAAGATCACTTCCTGAGTCAAGATCAGTTTCTGAGTCAAGATCACTTCCTGAGTCAAGATCACTTCCTGAGTTACGATCACTTCCTGAGTCAAGATCACTTCCTGAGTCAAGATCACTTCCTGAGTCAAGATCACTTCCTGAGTCAAGATCACTTCCTGAGTCAATATCACTTCCTGAGTCAAGATCACTTCCTGAGTCAAAATGCTGAGATCTACCGCTCTGATTTTTATTAACATGACTTGAAAAAGGTAAGGCTATGCAACATTAACCAATTATAAACAGTTATGTAGCTATGAGGGTTGTACAGTAGGGCCCAATACATTATCACCACATATTGGCTTTGCTTGAATTGACCTGCCAATGCGTTGTTGTTCGGGACATTTTTAAAATTATATTTCAAAATGTGAGGTAGGGCAGGCTATATCATCACACCGGTAATAGGTAATAGATCCATTGTTGCATTACTTGGCACAGCTGATTAAGCATACAGTTAAATACTTTGTTTTTTTATTTCACTGGGCTGATGGTGCCTGCATCGGAGAGCCCGTCTGTCAACATCCCTCGGCTCTCCCTTTCCTCCACTGACTGACCAAAAAGGGACACCGTCTTCCAGCTGATGACGAAACTCCCCAGTAGCACCGCATTATTTCTGCCTCGTGCACAAATTCATGTTGTTACTCCTACAAACAGAGAAAGTGAAATATTCCTTGATATTAAAAAAAGACCAAATCCGCTAATAACAACAACAAGGCCTATAGATCCACTTTCCTCCTCATTCATTACGGCTGCGCTGCTTATTGTAGCGCTGACTGGAAATAGGAACAACGCGCATTTTATGGGTTATAAAAGTGTTGAATACAGAGTGTTGACAGTGCTGAGTAAAAACTTAAACATGAAGTCACTCATAAAAACAACAGCTCTTTGCTGTATTCGTTGACAGTGTCTTTCTAGTCATGGTTTTAAAAAGTTTTGAAATCTCACAGTATCAATTTTGCCGTAGCTTTCTGTCACGCCTGCTACGTTACTGCAGATTCGGTGATCTGAGCAATCTGATTGGCCAACGGAAACATGGTGCACTTGATTTCCTCTCCGGGCCCACCGGGAAGGCAGAGATTGTACCTTCAGACACATGAAATGGCAACAGTTTGCCTACCCGGCGCGCAGGGCAGCTGAATTGGCTGCGTCTACCCTCAACAGCCCGAGACATCAACAAAAAATAGGAACACAACGCTTTATCATTGGGTTTTTTACAGAAATATTTGACGATCGAATAGAAATGCCTTGGACATTGACAAATCGATCGTGATCGACTGGTTGGTGACCACTGATTTAGACATTTCACCAAGATCACGTGGTGTTATCCGTTGGTGTTGTTATGTGTATATAATATAGTATACACGGTTAAAAGGACAGATGTATTTTTACAGTTGAACAGCTGATCATTCAGCAATGTGACGTGTTTCAGGTGTGTCTGGTCCTGTAGCACAATATATCTGGTCTGTATTAGGTCCTGTAGTACAATATATCTGGTCTGTATTAGGTCCTGTAGTACAATATATCTGGTCTGTATTAGGTCCTGTAGTACAATATATCTGGTCTGTATTAGGTCCTGTAGCACAATATATCTGGTCTGTATTAGGTCCTGTAGTACAATATGTCTAGTCTGGTCTGTATTAGGTCCTGCAGTACAATATGTCTAGTCTGGTCTGTATTAGGTCCTGTAGTACAATATGTCTAGTCTGGTCTGTATTAGGTCCTGTAGTACAATATATATGGTCTGGTCTGTATTAGGTCCTGTAGTACAATATGTCTGGTCTGTATTAGGTCCTGTAGTACAATATATCTGGTCTGTATTAGGTCCTGTAGCACAATATATCTGGTCTGTATTAGGTCCTGTAGTACAATATGTCTAGTCTGGTCTGTATTAGGTCCTGCAGTACAATATGTCTAGTCTGGTCTGTATTAGGTCCTGTAGTACAATATGTCTAGTCTGGTCTGTATTAGGTCCTGTAGTACAATATATCTGGTCTGGTCTGTATTAGGTCCTGCAGTACAATATATCTGGTCTGGTCTGTATTAGGTCCTGCAGTACAATATATCTGGTCTGGTCTGTATTAGGTCCTGCAGTACAATATGTCTAGTCTGGTCTGTATTAGGTCCTGTAGTACAATATGTCTGGTCTGTACTAGGTTCTGTAGTACAATATGTCTGGTCTGTATTAGGTCCTGTAGTACAATATGTCTGGTCTGTATTAGGTCCTGTAGTACAATATGTCTAGTCTGGTCTGTATTAGGTCCTGTAGTACAATATGTCTGGTCTGTATTAGGTCCTGTAGTACAATATGTCTGGTCTGTATTAGGTCCTGTAGTACAATATGTCTAGTCTGGTCTGTATTAGGTCCTGTAGTACAATATGTCTGGTCAGGTCTGTACTGGGCCCTGCAGTACATCTCACCTTCTAACAGCAACACGATGGGAATCAGAGACTGCTGCCAGAATCTGCTGCCAACCAACCAGGTACTGCTCTGACAACTGACATACACCTTCCCGTCTAGAGGTTGGAGAGCGAGAGAACAGAATTTGGGCCAAGAATCACACCTGGTTTATGTGACGTGTCACCGGTTAATTCTTTAATCAGACCGCTCATTACCGGGGGAATGTTGGAGATCCAACATGAACCCATTATCTATTAATTAGGGGTTAAGCTGAGGTTAAGTCCAGGCTTAGGTAGGTTGAGCAGAATAACAGATAACAATTTATATGTAACAATAGTTGATAAAGAGAGACAGACATACAGACAGACATGGAGAGAGGGAGACAGAGAGAGAGAGGCGGAGAGAGGGAGACAGACAGAGAGTGACAGACAGACAGACAGACAGACAGACAGACAGACAGACAGACAGACAGACAGACAGACAGACAGACAGACAGACAGACAGACAGACAGACAAGACAGAGAGAGAGAGATAGACAGAGGGGGGAGGGAGGGAGACAGACATGGAGAGAGGGAGACAGACAGACACACAGACAGAGAGAGAGAGAGACAGACAGAGGGAGACAAACAGACAGACAGACATGGAGAGAGGGAGACAGAGAGAGACAGACAGAAAGGCGGAAATAGACAGACAGACAGACAGACATGGAGAGAGGGAGACAGAAATAGACAGACAGAGAGGTGGAGACAGACAGACAGACAGACAGACAGACAGACAGACAGACAGACAGACAGACAGACAGACAGACAGACAGACAGACAGACAGACAGACAGACAGACAGACAGACAGACAGACAGACAGACAGACAGACAGACAGACAGACAGACAGACAGACAGACAGACAGACAGACAGACAGGGTTAGTTCTACTACATGGACAGTTAATTGAGCAGTATGATCGCTCCATTGAGCCTGTTGCGTGGGCCTGTTTATAGTGGAAAGTGCAGCGAACCTCAGCCCTGCCATGGGCTATATTGGGACTATGGGCATGTCTGAAACCACACCGTATTCCCTATGTAGTACACTACTATGGGCCCTGGTCAAAAGTAGTGAACTATATAGGGGACAGGGTGTCATTTTGGAATACATTCCATGTTGACACTACATTGACGTTATACTGGGATCCATTGGTTGAGGCCATGTTGAGGCTATGTTGAGGTTATATTGGGATCTGTTGGTTGAGGTTATATTGGGATCTGTTGGTTGAGGCCATGTTGAGGCCATGTTGAGGCCATGTTGAGGTTATATTGGGATCTGTTGGTAAATGAGAACAAGTTCTCATTTACAATTGCGACCTGGCCAAGATAAAGCAAAGCAGTTCGACAGATACAACGACACAGATTTACACATGGAGTAAAACAAACATACAGTCAATAATACAGTATAAACAATTTGTATATACAATGTGAGCAAATGAGGTGAGAAGGGAGGTAAAGGCAAAAAAAAGGCCATGGTGGCAGAGTAAATACAATATAGCAAGTAAAACACTGGAATGGTAGATTTGCAATGGAAGAATGTGCAAAGTAGAAATAAAAATAATGGGGTGCAAAGGAGCAAAATAAATTAATTAACATTTACATTTTACATACATTTAAGTCATTTAGCAGACGCTCTTATCCAGAGCGACTTACAATTGGTGCATTCACCTTATGACATCCAGTGGAACAGTCACTTTACAATAGTGCATCTAAATCTTAAAGGGGGGGGGGGGTGAGAAGGATTACTTATCCTATCCTAGGTATTCCTTAAACAGGTGGGGTTTCAGGTGTCTCCGGAAGGTGGTGATTGACTCCGCTGTCCTGGCGTCGTGAGGGAGTTTGTTCCACCATACAGTTGGGAAAGAGGTAGTTGTTTGGGCTAAATTATAGGTGGGCTATGTACAGGTGCAGTAATCTGTAAGATGCTCTGACAGTTGGTGCTTAAAGCTAGTGAGGGAGATAAGTGTTTCCAGTTTCAGAGATTTTTGTAGTTTGTTCCAGTCATTGGCAGCAGAGAACTGGAAGGAGAGGTGACCAAAGAACGAATTGGTTTTGGGGGTGACTAGAGAGATATACCTGCTGGAGCGTGTACTACAGGTGGGAGATGCTATGGTGACCAGCGAGCTGAGATAAGGGGGGACTTTACCTAGCAGGGTCTTGTAGATGACATGGAGCCAGTGGGTTTGGCGACGAGTATGAAGCGAGGGACAGCCAACGAGAGCGTACAGGTCGCAATGGTGGGTAGTATATGGGGCTTTGGTGACAAAACGGATTGCACTGTGATAGACTGCATCCAATTTGTTGAGTAGGGTATTGGAGGCTATTTTGTAAATGACATCGCCAAAGTCGAGGATTGGTAGGATGGTCAGTTTTACAAGGGTATGTTTGGCAGCATGAGTGAAGGATGCTTTGTTGCGAAATAGGAAGCCAATTCTAGATTTTTAACTTTGGATTGGAGATGTTTGATATGGGTCTGGAAGGAGAGTTTACAGTCTAACCAGACACCTAAGTATTTGTAGTTGTCCACGTATTCTAAGTCAGAGCCGTCCAGAGTAGTGATGTTGGACAGGCGGGTAGGTGCAGGTAGCGATCGGTTGAAGAGCATGCATTTAGTTTTACTTGTATTTAAGAGCAATTGGAGGCCACGGAAGGAGAGTTGTATGGCATTGAAGCTTGCCTGGAGGGTTGTTAACACAGTGTCCAAAGAAGGGCCGGAAGTATACAGAATGGTGTCGTCTGCGTAGAGGTGGATCAGGGACTCACCAGCAGCAAGAGCGACCTCATTGATGTATACAGAGAAGAGAGTCGGTCCAAGAATTGAACCCTGTGGCACCCCCATAGAGACTGCCAGAGGTCCGGACAGCAGACCCTCCGATTTGACACACTGAACTCTATCAGAGAAGTAGTTGGTGAACCAGGCGAGGCAATCATTTGAGAAACCAAGGCTGTCGAGTCTGCCGATGAGGATGTGGTGGTTGACAGAGTCGAAAGCCTTGGCCAGATCAATGAATACGGCTGCACAGCAATGTTTCTTATCGATGGCGGTTAAGATATCGTTTAGGACCTTGAGCGTGGCTGAGGTGCACCCATGACCAGCTCTGAAACCAGATTGCATAGCAGAGAAGGTATGGTGAGATTCGAAATGGTCGGTAATCTGTTTGTTGACTTGGCTTTCGAAGACCTTAGAAAGGCATGGTAGGATAGATATAGGTCTGTAGCAGTTTGGGTCAAGAGTGTCTCCCCTTTGAAGAGGGGATGACCGCAGCTGCTTTCCAATCTTTGGGAATCTCAGACGACACGAAAGAGAGGTTGGACAGGCTAGTAATAGGGGTGGCAACAATTTCGGCAGATAATTTTAGGAAGAAAGGGTCCAGATTGTCTAGCCCGGCTGATTTGTAGGGGTCCAGATTTTTCAGCTCTTTCAGAACATCAGCTGAATGGATTTGGGAGAAGGAGAAATGGGGAAGGTTTGGGCGAGTTGCTGTTGGGGGTGCAGTGCTGTTGACCGGGGTAGGAGTAGCCAGGTGGAAAGCATGGCCAGCTGTAGAAAAATGCTTATTGAAATGATCAATTATGGTGGATTTATCAGTGGTGACAGTGTTTCCTATCTTCAGTGCAGTGGGCAGCTGGGAGGAGGTGTTCTTATTCTCCATGGACTTTACAGTGTCCCAGAACTTTTTTGAGTTAGTGTTGCAGGAAGCAAATTTCTGTTTGAAAAAGCTAGCCTTGGCTTTTCTAACTGCCTGTGTATAACGGTTTCTAGCTTCCCTGAACAGCTGCATGTCACAGGGGCTGTTCGATGCTAATGCAGAACGCCATAGGATGTTTTTGTGTTGGTTAAGGGCAGTCAGGTCTGGGGAGAACCAAGGGCTATATCTGTTCCTGGTTCTAAATTTCTTGAATGGGGCATGTTTATTTAAGATGGTTAGGAAGGCATTTTTTTAAATATCCAGGCATCCTCTACTGACGGGATGAGATCAACATCCTTCCAGGATACCCGGCCAGGTCGATTAGAAAGGCCTGCTCGCTGAAGTGTTTCAGGGAGCGTTTTACAGTGATGAGTGGAGGTCGTTTGACCGCTGACCCATTACGGATGCAGGCAATGAGGCAGTGATCGCTGAGATCTTGGTTGAAGACAGCAGAGGTGTATTTAGAAGGGAAGTTGGTTAGGATGATATCTATGAGGGTGCCCGTTTTTAAGGCTTTGGGAGGGTACCTGGTAGGTTCATTGATACTTTGAGTGAGATTATGTTATGTTGAGACTACATTGGGGTTATATTGGGATCCATTGGTTGAGGCTATGTTGACATTATACTGGGATCTATTGGTTGAGGCTATGTTGAGACTACATGGAGGTTATATTGGGATCATTGGTTGAGGCTATGTTGAGACTACATTGAGGTTATATTGGGATCCATTGGTTGAGGCTATGTGCCATCCAGACAGTGGACAGTTTGGACCGTGACCTTTAACCACAGGACTACCATGACCACAGCCTGACTGTGTTTGTCTGAGATGGGCAGTGGGAACTGTGTGTGTGTGTGTGTGTGTGTGTGTGTGTGTGTGTGTGTGTGTGTGTGTGTGTGTGTGTGTGTGTGTGTGTGTGTGTGTGTGTGTGTGTGTGTGTGTGTGTGGCGTGTGTGTGTGTGGACACACACACACACACACACACACACACACACACACACACACACACACACACACACACACACACACACACACACACACACACACACACACACACACACACACACACACTTCTCTGGGCTATATGGGGACTATGGGCATGTCTCAAATCACACCGTATTCCCTATGTAGTCCACTACTATGGGCCCTGGTCAAAAGTAGTGAACTATATATAGGGGATAGGGTGCCATTTGGGAATACATTCTATAGTCCCTGTGCCCAAGGAAGCGAAGGTAACCTGCCTAAATGATTACCGCCCCGTGGCATCAGGTCTGAAGTGCTTTGAAAGGCTGGTCATGGCTCACATCAACAGCATCATCCCAGACACCCTAGACCCACTTCAATTCGCATACCGCCCCAACAGATCCACAGATGACGTTACCTCAATCTCACTCCACAGCGCCCTTTCCAACCTGGACAAAAGGAAGACCTATGTGGGAATGCTGTTCATTGACTACAACTCAGCATCCAACACCATAGTGCCCTCAAAGCTCATCAATAAGCTAAGGACCCTGGGACTAAACACCTCCCTCTGCAACTGGATCCTGGACTTCATGACGGGCCTCCCCCAGGTGGTAAGAGTAGGCAACAACACGTCTGCCACGCTGATTCTTAACACTGGGGCCCCTCAGGGGTGTGTTCTCCGTCCCCTCCTGTATTCCCTGTTCACCCACGACTGCGTGGCCAAACACAACTCCAACACCATCATTAAGTTTGCTGACGACACAACAGTGGTAGGCCTGATCACCGACAACGATGAGACGGCCTATAGGGAGGAGGTCAGAGAACTGTCAGTGTGGTGCCAGGACAACAACCTCTCCCTCAATGTGAACAAGACAAAGGAGCTGATTGTGGACTACAGGAAAAGGAGGGACAAACATTGACCCCATTAACATTGATGGGGCTGTAGTGGAGCGGGTCGAGAGTTTCAAGTTCCTTGGTGTCCACATCACCAACAAACTATCATGGTCCAAACACACCAAGATTGTGAAACAAATCAGAAATAAGACCAAAAAAAAAACAGAAAACTTGACCGTGCAGAACTATTCACCCCATCAAAGTCAATACAGCTGCAAGTATCTTGGAGTATGTCTCTATAAGATTGGCATATCTAGCCACTGGGGTTTTTGGCCATTCTTCAAGGCAAAACTGCTCCAGCTCCTTCAAGATGGATGGGTTCCGCTGGTGTACAGCAATCTTTAAGTCATACCACAGATTCTCAATTGGATTCAGGTCTGGGCTTTGACTAGGCCATTCCAAGACATTTAAATGCTTCCCCTTAAACCACTCGAGTGTTGCTTTAATAGTTTGCTTAGGGTCATTGTCCTGCTGGAAGGTGAACCTCCGTCTCAGTCTCAAATCTCTGGAAGACTGAAACGGGTTTCCCTCAAGAATTTCCCTGTATTTAGCGCCATCGTTCCCTCAAATCTGACCAGTTTATCAGACCCTGCTGATGATGGATGGTGTTCTCGAAGGTGTTGGGTTTGCGCCAGACATAGTGTTTTCCTTAATGGCCAAAAAGATGAATTTTAGTCTCATCTGACCAGAGTACCTTCTTCCATGTGTTTGGGGAGTCTTCCACATGCCTTTTGGCAAAAGCCAAACATGTTTGCTTTTTTTTTTTTCTTTAAGCAATGGCTTTTTTTCTGGCCACTCTTCCGTAAAGCCTCTGTGGAGTGTACGGCTTAAAGTGGTCCCATGGACAGGTACTACAATCTCCGCTGTGGAGCTTTGCAGCTCCATCAGGGTTATCTTTGGTCTCATTGTTGCCTCTCTGATTTAATACCCTCCTTGCCTGGTCCGTGAGTTTTGGTGGGCGACCCTCTCTTGACAGGTTTGTTGGGGTGTCATATTCTTTCCATTTTTATAATGGATTTAATGGTGCTCCATGGGATGTTCAAGGTTTCTGATATATGTTTTTATAACCCCACCCTGATCTGTACTTCTCCACATCTTTGTCCCTGACCTGTTTGGAGAGCAACTTGGTCTTCATGGTGCCACTTGCTTAGTGGTGTTACAGACTCTGGGGCATTTTAGAACAGGTCATGTGACAGATCATGTGACACTTAGATTGCACACAGGTGGACCTTATTAAACTAATGAAGTGACTTCTGAAGGTAATTGGTTGCACCAGATCGTATTTAAGGGCTTCATAGTAAAGGGGGTGAATACATACAGCACGCACACACCACTTTTCTGTTTATTATTTTATTTTAGGAAACTATTAAAAAAATGATTATTTCACTTCACCAATATGGACTATGTTGTGTCTGTCCATTACATGAAATCCAAATAAAAATCCATTTAAATTACAGGTTGTAATAAATTACAGATTGTAATGCAACAAATAGGAAAAAATAGGAAATAGGAAAAATAGGAAATAGGAAAAATAGGAAATAGGAAAAACGCCAAGAGGGATGAATACTTTTGCAAGGCACTGTACATGTACAAATGACCTCCACTAACCTGTACCCCCCCACACTGACTCTGTACCGGTGCCCCCTGTATATAGCCCCCACACTGACTCTGTACCGGTGCCCCCTGTATATAGCCCCCACACTGACTCTGTACCGGTGCCCCCTGTATATAGCCCCCACACTGACTCTGTACCGGTGCCCCCTGTATATAGCCCCCACACTGACTCTGTACCGGTGCCCCCTGTATATAGCCCCCACACTGACTCTGTACCGGTGCCCCTGTATATAGCCCCCACACTGACTCTGTACCGGTACCCCCTGTATATACCCACAAAATTGACTCTGTATCGGTACCCCCTGTTTATAGCCCCCACATTGACTCGGTACTGGTGCCCCCTGTATATAGCCTCCACACTGACTCGGTACCGGTGTCCCCTGTATATACCCCCCACACTGACTCTGTACCGGTGTCCCCTGTATATAGCCCCCACATTGACTCGGTACCGGTGCCCCCTGTATATAGCCTCCACACTGACTCGGTACCGGTGCCCCCTGTATATAGCCTCCACACTGACTCGGTACCGGTGCCCCCTGTATATAGCCTCCACACTGACTCGGTACCAGTGCCCCCTGTATATAGCCTCCACACTGACTCGGTACCGGTGCCCCCTGTATATACCCCCCACACTGACTCGGTACCGGTGCCCCCTGTATATACCCCCACACTGACTCGGTACCGGTGCCCCCTGTATATACCCCCCACACTGACTCGGTACCGGTGCCCCCTGTATATAGCCTCCACACTGACTCGGTACCGGTGCCCCCTGTATATACCCCCCACACTGACTCGGTACCGGTGCCCCCTGTATATACCCCCCACACTGACTCGGTACCGGTGCCCCCTGTATATACCCCCCACACTGACTCGGTACCGGTGCCCCCTGTATATACCCCCCACACTGACTCGGTACCGGTGCCCCCTGTATATACCCTCCACACTGACTCGGTACCGGTGCCCCCTGTATATACCCCCACACTGACTCGGTACCAGTGCCCCCTGTATATACCCCCCACACTGACTCGGTACCGGTGCCCCCTGTATATACCCCCCACACTGACTCGGTACCGGTGCCCCTGTATATACCCCCACACTGACTCGGTACCGGTGCCCCCTGTATATACCCCCCACACTGACTCGGTACCGGTGCCCCCTGTATATACCCCCCACACTGACTCGGTACCGGTGCCCCCTGTATATACCCCCACACTGACTCGGTACCGGTGCCCCTGTATATACCCCCCACACTGACTCGGTACCGGTGCCCCCTGTATATACCCCCCACACTGACTCGGTACCGGTGCCCCCTGTATATACCCCCCACACTGACTCGGTACCGGTGCCCCCTGTATATACCCCCCACACTGACTCGGTACCGGTGCCCCTGTATATACCCTCCACACTGACTCGGTACCGGTGCCCCTTGTATATACCCCCACACTGACTCGGTACCGGTGCCCCCTGTATATACCCCCACACTGACTCGGTACTGGCCTCACCTGTATATACCCCCCACACTGACTCGGTACCGGTGCCCCCTGTATATACCCCCCACACTGACTCGGTACCGGTGCCCCCTGTATATACCCCCCACACTGACTCGGTACCGGTGCCCCCTGTATATACCCCCCACACTGACTCGGTACTGGCCTCACCTGTACGGAGCCTCATTATTGTTTTTCTTATTGTGTTACTTTTTCTTATTGCTTTTTATTTTAGTCTACTTTAATATTTTCTTCTTCTTGAACTGCACTGTTGGTTTAAGGGCTTGTCAGTAAAGCATTTCACGATAAAGTGGTGGTCCTTCTGTAGCTCAGTTGGTAGAGCATGGCGCTTGTAACGCCAGGGTAGTGGGTTCGATTCCGGGACCACCCATACGTAGAATGTATGCACACATGACTGTAAGTCGCTTTGGATAAAAGCGTCTGCTAAATGGCATATAAATGGCATATATAAAGTCTACACTTGTTGTATTCGGCATTTCACGGTAAAGTCTACACTTGTTGTATTTGGCATTTCACGGTAAAGTCTACACTTGTTGTATTCGGCATTTCACGGTAAAGTCTACACTTGTTGTATTCGGCATTTCACGGTAAAGTCAACACTTGTTGTATTCGGCATTTCACGGTAAAGTCAACACTTGATGTATTCCGTGCACCTGGACCTGCTTCAGTTCAGACATCTTCTCTGACTAATGATTACCCTGGTCCATCTTCTCTGGCTAATGATTACCCTGGTCCATCTTCTCTGGCTAATGATTACCCTGGTCCATCTTCTCTGGCTAATGATTACCCTGGTCCATCTTCTCTGACTAATGATTACCCTGCTCCATCTTCTCTGACTAATGATTACCCTGGTCCATCTTCTCTGACTAACGATTACCCTGGTCCATCTTCTCTGACTAATGATTACCCTGCTCCATCTTCTCTGACTAATGATTACCCTGGTCCATCTTCTCTGACTAACGATTACCCTGGTCCATCTTCTCTGACTAACGATTACCCTGGTCCATCTTCTCTGACTAATGATTACCCTGGTCCATCTTCTCTGGCTAATGATTACCCTGGTCCATCTTCTCTGGCTAATGATTACCCTGGTCCATCTTCTCTGGCTAATGATTACCCTGGTCCATCTTCGCTGACTAATGATTACCCTGGTCCATCTTCTCTGGCTAATGATTACCCTGGTCCATCTTCTCTGACTAATGATTACCCTGCTCCATCTTCTCTGACTAATGATTACCCTGGTCCATCTTCTCTGGCTAATGATTACCCTGGTCCATCTTCTCTAATGATTACCCTGGTCCATCTTCTCTGGCTAATGATTACCCTGGTCCATCTTCTCTGGCTAATGATTACCCTGGTCCATCTTCTCTAATGATTACCCTGGTCCATCTTCTCTGGCTAATGATTACCCTGGTCCATCTTCTCTGACTAATGATTACCCTGGTCCATCTTCTCTAATGATTACCCTGGTCCATCTTCTCTGGCTAATGATTACCCTGGTCCATCTTCTCGGGCTAATGATTACCCTGGTCCATCTTCTCTGACTAACGATTACCCTGGTCCATCTTCTCTAATGATTACCCTGGTCCATCTTCTCTGGCTAATGATTACCCTGGTCCATCTTCTCTAATGATTACCCTGGTCCATCATCTCTGACTAATGATTACCCTGGTCCATCTTCTCTGGCTAATGATTACCCTGGTCCATCTTCTCTGGCTAATGATTACCCTGGTCCATCTTCTCTGACTAACGATTACCCTGGTCCATCTTCTCTGACTAATGATTACCCTGGTCCATCATCTCTGACTAATGATTACCCTGGTCCATCATCTCTGACTAATGATTACCCTGGTCCATCTTATCTGACTAATGATTACCCTGGTCCATCTTCTCTGACTAATGATTACCCTGGTCCATCTTCTCTGACTAATGATTACCCTGGACCATCTTCTCTGACTAATGATTACCCTGGTCCATCTTCTCTAACGATTACCCTGGTCCAGACCTGGACCTGCTTCAGAGAAGATGACTAAAGCAGAAAAATGTACTGTACTGTCTGACATGGTAATAATCAGAGGAGTGTGCTAAAACACACAGAGATCTATACCAGGCTATGAAGAAGAAGTCTGTAATCAGAGGAGTGGGCTAGAACACACAGAGATCTATACCAGGCTATGAAGAGGCAGTCTGTAATCAGAGGAGTGGCCTAAAACACACAGAGGTCTATACCAGGCTATGAAGAGGCAGTCTGTAATCAGAGGAGTGGCCTAAAACACACAGAGGTCTATACCAGGCTATGAAGAGGCAGTCTGTAATCAGAGGAGTGGGCTAAAACACACAGAGGTCTATACCAGGCTATGAACGGGAAGTCTGTAATCAGAGGAGAGGGCTAAAACACACAGAGGTCTATACCAGGCTATGAAGAGGCAGTCTGTAATCAGAGGAGAGGGCTAAAACACACAGAGGTCTATACCAGGCTATGAAGTCAAAAGATACTCAACAACAACCTGATTCAGTAAACAAATGGTTTTATTTTCACTGATAAAGAAAATAAATAATTCTCAGTGAAACCTCCATCTACAAAAAACAACAAACACATACAGGCTTTTTCCAGACAACATATCTGAACAAAACAACAACAACAAGAGAAAACAACAAGAGAAAACAGAATGTCTTGCCAGAATACGATATGAGGTATGCTACAGATACTACAATACGATATGAGGTATGCTACAGAATGCACGTATCCTAGTATTGTACACAGAACTTGGTACAAGTTTAAAGTAAACACCATTCTCTTTGAAGCTACAAAATAAAACACCTTCCTTTTAAAGCCAACTGGTATAATGTATTATAAAGCAGCTGTAATGCATTAAGGTTTGACCACTTATATCGTCTTATTATCGTCTCGTAGTAATGACTAAATAACAGGCATTTTGAGTCCGTTTTAAAACATAGAAAGAAAGCATTTCATCTGTTGGCTTTAAGTCAAGTGTTGCTAAAAACACCAACAACTGTTTATTAAACATAACAACGGTAGCCATTTTAAGATCTGATGTATGTAGGTGGACTCACAGTATTCAGGCACTAGGTGTGCTACGTTTTTAAAAACATTTTTTTAAATGATTTTAAAATTGTAAAAGTTAATTGCGTCTGGAAGAAAATGAATTCAAAAGAGAAAATCCTAAATGAAAAGAAAGAACTAAAATAGATTTAAAGCATCACATTACACATCATTATTCTCTAAAGATTTATATATTAATCTCATCAAGTAATAAACATATATTAATATTTATATAAATCTCTTACAATCAATCGGTATCGCTTAAAATCGTATCTCCTAAAATCTCTTCAAAACATTTCAGCTTTTACTAAAAGTTGCACGCCTCGCTTTCCAACAGCAGTTATATTAAAACAGTATTTATTATATTACTCAAAACCAAAATAAATCACATTGACATAAAGGATAATGACTTTTGAGTTTTTATTTATCTGAAATTGGTTCCTATGAAGAGGTTGAGCCCTGAAAACCGTCAACAAGCTACTGTGTCTACAGTCTCATGGACATGAACAAGCTACTGTGTCTACAGTCTCATGGACATGAACAAGCTACTGTGTCTACAGTCTCATGGACATGAACAAGCTACTGTGTCTACAGTCTCATGGACATGAACAAGCTACTGTGTCTACAGTCTCATGGACATGAACAAGCTACTGTGTCTACAGTCTCATGGACATGAACAAGCTACTGTGTCTACAGTCTCATGGACATCAACAAGCTACTGTGTCTACAGTCTCATGGACGTGAACAAGCTACTGTGTCTACTGTCTCATGGACGGACACAAGCTACTGTGTCTACAGTCTCATGGACATGAACAAGCTACTGTGTCTACTGTCTCATGGACGGACACAAGCGACTGTGTCTACAGTCTCATGGACATGAACAAGCTACTGTGTCTACAGTCTCATGGACGTGAACAAGCTACTGTGTCTACAGTCTCATGGACGTGAACAAGCTACTGTGTCTACAGTCTCATGGACATGAACAAGCTACTGTGTCTACAGTCTCATGGACGTGAACAAGCTACTGTGTCTACAGTCTCATGGACGTGAACAAGCTACTGTGTCTACAGTCTCATGGACGTGAACAAGCTACTGTGTCTACTGTCTCATGGACGGACACAAGCTACTGTGTCTACTGTCTCATGGACGGACACAAGCTACTGTGTCTACAGTCTCATGGACGGACACACTGCCTGTCCTCAGAATTACAAATGGAATCGATAGTGAATAGCAGAAACAGGTAATCGTTAGATCACTTTAAGGAGACGGGCAATGGAAGGATGACATGCTGAGGCTTCTGCACAGCCCTGGGGCACCAAATAAGAGAACAAGTTAACACACTTCTTATAGGACGTTTGGAAACTTCTTATAGGATGTTTGGAAACTTCTTATAGGATGTTTGGAAACTTCTTATAGGATGTTTGGAAACTTCTTATAGGATGTTTGGAAACTTCTTATAGGATGTTTGGAAACTTCTTATAGGATGTTTTGGAAACTTCTTATAGGATGTTTGGAAACTTCTTATAGGATGTTTTGGAAACTTCTTATAGGATGTTTGGAAACTTTTTATAGGATGTTTGGAAACTTCTTATAGGATGTTTGGAAACTTCTTATAGGATGTTTGGAAACTTCTTATAGGATGTTTGGGGTACCACTTCCTTTTCACTCAGTTTCAAAACAGGATCTCCTGTTTCGTGCCTACTGAACATGACCATTTGGGTTTTGTTCAAAATGGTACCCAAATTCCCTGTATATAGTGCACTACTTTTGCCCAGGGCTCATTGAGGGAACGGGGTGCCATTTTGTAGGTATTCCCCGTGGGATCATAAGTCCATCCCCAGGCTGTGTATTTGGTCCAGCAGAAAGTCCATGTCTTCTCTGCTGACCTGAGGGCTAATGATGATCTGTCTGAAGAAGTTAGCCTTGTCTCCATGGGGCTGGTAGCCTACCATCATAGAGCCCTTCTTCATCATGCGCTCCTTAACCACTGGCGCCACCTGGGGGTAGGGAGTAGTACATACACTTGTGAGATGGTGGAACTGGGAAGTTAAGGCGTCAGTATTTCCAATAATCTCTCCTTCCTTGTGAAGTAAACACTCATTCACGTGTCAGAACACTGAATTGGTGTTTCCATGTACCAGACATTACCTTTCAGAAAGGAGAGATTATTGGGACATAATAACCAAAGTCAAGTTGTATTTAGAGTCTCCACATACAGATCTAAGGTCCATTTCCGTATGGATTAGGATTGGAGGATTATGGTCCTGCTTGTGCCAGTGGTGGGATCTGAACCCACACCTCCCAAAAGAGACTGGAGCCTAAATCCTCACGGTTAGCTAACATTTGTCTCATTCATATCCTGTGAAATGAATGTTTTTTTTTGTTTTGTTTTTCAACATGAATTAATTCCTGAATTGATTTGTATTTTGTTGTTGTTGTGTTATTGATGACAGGGCTTCTGTTAATGTTGAAGAACACCACAGGAAAGGAGAGGATCGTGTTCTGTATAACGAGGGGGATGTCCTCCTCTGACTTACCGCATGGACATTTCTCCAGAACTCAGGTCCGTCAGCCATGTCCCTCAGACTAGGAGGAATGTACCAGAAACAGACGTTGGTGTACTCCGGCTCCATCACAAGACGGAATCCATCTCTCTTCTTGATCTCCTCTGCCAGATATCTACCAAAGAGAAGGAAGTCGAGAGTGTCACAAATAATTACATGACACAACCGTAGGAAACCCCTTTTTTTCAGGCTACAAGAGTTTTACCGAGCCTTTTTGAAGACACTGAAATGTGTCTTCTAGTCTGTCCAACACAGCAATCCTGCTCCAGTGGTCCTCCTGCTATCCTCTAGAGGGCCCTGTCCTCCAGCCAGACACTGAAATGTGTCTTCTAGTCTGTCCAACACAGCAATCCTGCTCCAGTGGTCCTCCTGCTATCCTCTAGACCACCACTAGAGGGCCCTGTCCTCCTGCTATCCTCTAGACCACCACTAGAGGGCCCTGTCCTCCTGCTATCCTCTATACCACCACTATAGGTCCCTGTCCTCCTGCTATCCTCTAGACCACCACTAGAGGGCCCTGTCCTCCTGCTATCCTCTATACCACCACTATAGGTCCCTGTCCTCCTGCTATCCTCTAGACCACCACTAGAAGGCCCTGTCCTCCAGCCAGACAGGCGTGTATTCATTCCGATTCTGTTGAAAAACGTTTTTTAAAATGGAATGAAACAGGGATAAACACACCTGAATGTGTCCAATAGAAACTCTCGTTTGCAACTGTTAAGACTAATGATTAAACCCTAGATCAGCTAGATGCAGGCAAGGAATGTGTCACTGTCACCTCGACTACTCGAATTGTTCTCTCGACCTGTGTCCACCTATGTTGTAAACTTTAATTCATAGGCTAGGCAACCTCATGATGGGTATAGGGGAACAATAGAGTATCATGTAGTAGCCTAAACCTATCACTGAACTGGGTGAATATGAATGACAGTAGCCTAAACCTATCACTGAACTGGGTGAATATGAATGACAGTAGCCTAAACCTATCACTGAACTGGGTGAATGTGAATGACAGTCATAAACCACTGAACTGGGTGAATGTGAATGACAGTCATCCAATAGGATGTATTAGAAATAAGGGCGTGTTCACGGGGAAATAAAAAGGACCGGTCCTCCCTCATGTTAAACGGCACCGACCGACCCACTGAATCCTATACAGCATTAGACACATGAATGGAGTGGAGTGAGCAGGGCTATCAGTAACAGTCTGAAAATAGCCTGGCCGTTGTCTGGCCTCGTGTCGTACGACCCCCTCCCCTATCTTGGTCCCACACACCCCCGCCAGTCAGTAGGTCCTGAACTGTAAAGGTGACCGCAGGTCATCTGGATCAGAATAGATGAGAGGACAACTAAATGCCACACAGAATAGTTAAGGAACCCTCTGACCCGACTGTAATTTTACTGCCAACGGCCCAGAAATAGAACCGGCTGACCTCCCAAATATACAGCTCCATTTTCTAGGACTGCTTGAATTACATGCAGTCTGCCAAGCCCATTCTGCCGATTCTACCGCCCATTCTACCGAGCCCATTCTACCGAGCCCATTCTGCCGATTCCCATTCTGCCGAGCCCATTCTGCCGAGCCCATTCTGCCGAGCCCATTCTGCCGAGCCCATTCTGCCGAGCCCAGTCTGCCGAGCCCAGTCTGCCGAGCCCAGTCTGCCGAGCCCAGTCTGCCAAGCCCAGAGCCCATTCTGCCAAGTCTGCCGAGCCCATTCTGCCAAGCCCAGTCTGCCGAGCCCATTCTGCCAAGCCCAGTTTGCCTCTGTATTCTCCACTGTACACCTTATTAGAAAGCTGTGGAGATGCTGTGGTTGCTCGTGTAGAAGATCTATCGTTCCTCAGCCTGGGTTATATCTATTAGAGAGGGGTATCTCAAGGTGTAGGGTTTTACTCCATAGTTAAACTGCTACTACTCTAAGTGTATGGAAAACATACTGTTTTGGATGAGCAATGTTACTGTGTCTAGACCAGAGGTGACCACAGTGTAGAGATGGCCTCCTGTCCTCCTGGAGACTTACCGGGTGACTGTGCAGGCTTTTGCTCAAGCCCTGCTCTAACAGATATGATGTAGATGATTCGGCAGAAGTCTGCATACCTTAGTAGGTCTTAGGTCTTCAGGGTCGGCCACCTTTTGCTAAACAGTCTATTTGTAGCTAGCTACTACTTTGGTATTTTGGGCAGAGACGCTGAGAGCAGGAAGCATTGGACAGATCCTAATTACATTCGATGCAGAGCCCTTCCCATCACTCGGTATTGTCGCCCCCCCCCACAAAAAAAAACATTTGATCAAGCAACTTAAATACACAATGAAACCATTTGAATCTAAACACATTCAAATATGATATTTGTCATCAATCCCTTTAATCCTTTTGCTATAACGTTAAAGTAGTCTAGCTTCTAGGTGTTAGCTGATGGACTGGGCTATTAGCTGAACAGACAGGACCAGACAGGACCAGACAGTCTGAGTCATGGATGGTGTAAGGTGATGGACTGGGCTATTAGCTGATCAGACAGGATCAGACAGTCTGAGGGGGTCAGTCATGGATGGTGTAAGGTGATGGACTGGGCTATTAGCTGATCAGACAGGATCAGACAGTCTGAATCATGGATGGTGTAAGCTGATGGACTGGGCTATTAGCTGATCAGACAGGATCAGACAGTCTGAATCATGGATGGTGTAAGCTGATGGACTGGGCTATTAGCTGATCAGACAGGATCAGACAGGACCAGACAGTCTGAGGGGGTCAGTCATGGATGGTGTAAGGTGATGGACTGGGCTATTAGCTGATCAGACAGGACCAGACAGTCTGAGTCATGGATGGTGTAAGGTGATGGACTGGGCTATTAGCTGATCAGACAGGACCAGACAGTCTGAGTCATGGATGCTCCAGGATGGACTGGGCTATGTTCAAGGGACCACAGGTAGCCTAGTGGTTGCTCCAGGATCATGTTCAAGGGACGACAGGTAGCCTAGTGGTTAGAGTGAAGGGACGGCAGGTAGCCTAGTGGTTAGAGTGGAGGGACGGCAGGTAGCCTAGTGGTTAGAGTGGAGGGACGGCAGGTAGCCTAGTGGTTAGAGTGGAGGGACGGCAGGTAGCCTAGTGGTTAGAGTGGAGGGACGGCAGGTAGCCTAGTGGTTAGAGTGAAGGGACGGCAGGTAGCCTAGTGGTTAGAGTGAAGGGACGGCAGGTAGCCTAGTGGTTAGAGTGGAGGGACGGCAGGTAGCCTAGTGGTTAGAGTGGAGGGACGACAGGTAGCCTAGTGGTCAAAGCGCTGGGCCAGTAACCGAAAGGTTGATAAATGGAATCCCCGAGCTGACAAGGTAAAAATATGTCGTTCTGCACCTGAACAAGGCAGTTAAACCCACTGTTCCCCGGTAGGCCGTCATTGTAAAAAATAATTTGATCTTAACTGACTTGCCAAGTTAAATAAAGTTGAAATAGATGTTAAAAGGGGGCCAGTAGAGGGCTGGGAGATTGACTGTTGCTACGGTGCAGACGGCCTGCCACTACAATGTACACTAAAGCTCATACATTAGACCAACACTGTAAGCATTTCACTGGACCAGAGCAAAAACAGATCTGGGACCAGGCTACATAGATGAGTCTGCTATCAAGTCTTTGGAGAAAAAACAAAAGAGAAATATATTTTTGTTTCAAACTGACCTGGCCATAGCGAGGGCTCTGTCCACTCTCTCTTCCAGACCCTTGGTGCCGATGGCTTTCCACATCAGCCAGAACTTGAAGGCGTCGGGCTTGCGGCTGCACTGAATGGACTTGTCTCCCGTGTCATAGCTGACATCATAGAACTTATCCTGCTGGAAGAGGTAGGAGGCCTGGGCCGAGTGACACCGCTGGAGAAGATTCTAGAACAACGGAACACAGAAAGAACATATGGGTCTCTGGAGAAGATTCTAGAACAGCGGAACACAGAGAGAATGTATGAGTCTCTGGAGAAGATTCTAGAACAGCGGAACACAGAGAGAATGTATGAGTCTCTGGAGAAGATTCTAGAACAGCGGAACACAGAGAGAATGTATGAGTCTCTGGAGAAGATTCTAGAACAGCGGAACACAGAGAGAATGTATGAGTCTCTGGAGAAGATTCTAGAACAGCGGAACACAGAGAGAATGTATGAGTCTCTGGAGAAGATTCTAGAACAGCGGAACACAGAGAGAATGTATGAGTCTCTGGAGAAGATTCTAGAACAACGGAACACAGAGAGAACGTATGGGTCTCTGGAGAAGATTCTAGAACAACGGAACACAGAGAGAACGTATGAGTCTCTGGAGAAGATTCTAGAACAGCGGAACACAGAGAACGTATGAGTCTCTGGAGAAGATTATAGAACAACGGAACACAGAGAGAACGTATGAGTCTCTGGAGAAGATTCTAGAACAACGGAACACAGAGAGAACGTATGAGTCTCTGGAGAAGATTCTAGAACAACAGAACACAGAGAGAACGTATGAGTCTCTGGAGAAGATTCTAGAACAACGGAACACAGAAAGAACATATGAGTCTCTGGAGCAGAATCTGGATAACGAAGGAAGAGGTCGGGGAGGAAGGAGGAGAAAGAGAAGGAGGAAGAGATATTTTGGTATTTTATTAGGGTCGTTATTTATTAGCTGTTACGAAAGCAGCAGCTACTCTTCCTATGGTCCACACATGACATAATACACAACATTAATTAATACAGAAAATTAATAGACAAGAACAGCTCAAGGACAGAACTACAATAAAACAAATTGTAAAATGAAACGTAGCCTACATATCAATACCAATACATACACACATCTAGGTCAGAGGAGGAGGAAGAGGAGGAGAATGAAGATAATGAGGAGGAAGAGGAGAAACACAATGAGAAAGAGATTTCGCTACAATCGCAACAACATCTGCTAACCATGTGTATGTGACCAATAAAATTTGATTTGAGTTGAGGAAGAAGAGGAGGAAAATAATGAGAACGAGATTTCGTTACACTCGCAATAACATCTGCTAACCATGTGTAAGTGACCAATACACTGATTTGATTTGAGGAAGAGGATGATGAAGATGATTCAGGTGAGGAAGATGGGGGGAAGAGGAAGAGGAGGCCGTGTTTATCGTACCGTTTTGTCCCGAACCATGAATGCACAGCACTGTAGACCAGCCATCAGCATCTTGTGAGGATTCCATGCTACTGAGTTGGCTCTAAGAGGGAAACAAAGCAACAGAAACCACCTGTTATTATGAACACTTTATCCCTGTTGTCTTACTACCTCCTCCAGATAAACCTGTTGTCTTACTACCTCCTCCAGATAAACCTGTTGTCTTACTACCTCCTCCAGATAAACCTGTTGTCTTACTGTCTTACTACCTCCTCCAGATAAACCTGTTGTCTTACTACCTCCTCCAGATAAACCTGTTGTCTTACTACCTCCTCCTCCAGATAAACCTGTTGTCTTACTACCTCCTCCAGATAAACCTGTTGTCTTACTACCTCCTCCTCCAGATAAACCTGTTGTCTTACTACCTCCTCCAGATAAACCTGTTGTCTTACTACCTCCTCCAGATAAACCTGTTGTCTTACTGTCTTACTACCTCCTCCAGATAAACCTGTTGTCTTACTACCTCCTCCAGATAAACCTGTTGTCTTACTACCTCCTCCTCCAGATAAACCTGTTGTCTTACTGTCTTACTACCTCCTCCAGATAAACCTGTTGTCTTACTACCTCCTCCAGATAAACCTGTTGTCTTACTACCTCCTCCAGATAAACCTGTTGTCTTACTGTCTTACTACCTCCTCCAGATAAACCTGTTGTCTTACTACCTCCTCCAGATAAACCTGTTGTCTTACTGTCTTACTACCTCCTCCAGATAAACCTGTTGTCTTACTACCTCCTCCAGATAAACCTGTTGTCTTACTACCTCCTCCTCCAGATAAACCTGTTGTCTTACTGTCTTACTACCTCCTCCAGATAAACCTGTTGTCTTACTACCTCCTCCAGATAAACCTGTTGTCTTACTACCTCCTCCAGATAAACCTGTTGTCTTACTACCTCCTCCAGATAAACCTGTTGTCTTACTACCTCCTCCAGATAAACCTGTTGTCTTACTACCTCCTCCAGATAAACATGTTGTCTTACTGTCTTACTACCTCCTCCAGATAAACCTGTTGTCTTACTGTCTTACTACCTCCTCCAGATAAACCTGTTGTCTTACTACCTCCTCCAGATAAACCTGTTGTCTTACTGTCTTACTACCTCCTCCAGATAAACCTGTTGTCTTACTACCTCCTCCAGATAAACCTGTTGTCTTACTACCTCCTCCAGATAAACCTGTTGTCTTACTACCTCCTCCAGATAAACCTGTTGTCTTACTACCTCCTCCAGATAAACCTGTTGTCTTACTACCTCCTCCAGATAAACCTGTTGTCTTACTACCTCCTCCAGATAAACCTGTTGTCTTACTACCTCCTCCAGATAAACCTGTTGTCTTACTACCTCCTCCAGATATACCTGTTGTCTTACTACCTCCTCCAGATAAACCTGTTGTCTTACTACCTCCTCCAGATAAACCTGTTGTCTTACTACCTCCTCCAGATAAACCTGTTGTCTTACTGTCTTACTACCTCCTCCAGATAAACCTGTTGACTTACTACCTCCTCCAGATAAACCTGTTGTCTTACTGTCTTACTACCTCCTCCAGATAAACCTGTTGTCTTACTACCTCCTCCAGATAAACCTGTTGTCTTACTACCTCCTCCAGATAAACCTGTTGTCTTACTGTCTTACTACCTCCTCCAGATAAACCTGTTGACTTACTGTCTTACTACCTCCTCCAGATAAACCTGTTGTCTTACTGTCTTACTACCTCCTCCAGATAAACCTGTTGTCTTACTGTCTTACTACCTCCTCCAGATAAACCTGTTGACTTACTGTCTTACTACCTCCTCCAGATAAACCTGTTGTCTTACTGTCTTACTACCTCCTCCAGATAAACCTGTTGACTTACTGTCTTACTACCTCCTCCAGATAAACCTATTGTCTTACTGTCTTACTACCTCCTCCAGATAAACCTGTTGTCTTACTACCTCCTCCAGATAAACCTGTTGTCTTACTGTCTTACTACCTCCTCCAGATAAACCTGTTGACTTACTGTCTTACTACCTCCTCCAGATAAACCTATTGTCTTACTGTCTTACTACCTCCTCCAGATAAACCTGTTGTCTTACTACCTCCTCCAGATAAACCTGTTGTCTTACTGTCTTACTACCTCCTCCAGATAAACCTATTGTCTTACTGTCTTACTACCTCCTCCAGATAAACCTATTGTCTTACTGTCTTACTACCTCCTCCAGATAAACCTGTTGTCTTACTACCTCCTCCAGATAAACCTGTTGTCTTACTGTCTTACTACCTCCTCCAGATAAACCTGTTGTCTTACTTCCTCCTCCAGATATACCTGTTGTCTTACTACCTCCTCCAGATATACCTGTTGTCTTACTACCTCCTCCTCCAGATAAACCTGTTGTCTTACTACCTCCTCCTCCAGATAAACCTGTTGTCTTACTACCTCCTCCAGATATACCTGTTGTCTTACTACCTCCTCCAGATATACCTGGTGTCTTACTGTCTTACTACCTCCTCCAGATATACCTGTTGTCTTACTACCTCCTCCAGATATACCTGTTGTCTTACTACCTCCTCCAGATATACCTGTTGTCTTACTACCTCCTCCAGATATACCTGTTGTCTTACTACCTCCTCCAGATAAACCTGTTGTCTTACTGTCTTACTACCTCCTCCAGATATACCTGTTGTCTTACTACCTCCTCCAGATATACCTGTTGTCTTACTACCTCCTCCAGATATACCTGTTGTCTTACTACCTCCTCCAGATATACCTGTTGTCTTACCTGTGAATGCCCTGCAGCAGGTATCTGTGTTTCTTAGACATCAGGGCTCCTCCTCCCCAACATGCCTACAGGAAGGACAGAGAACAGACAGAGAACAGACAGAGAACAGACAGAGAAGACAGAGAACAGACAGAGAACAGACAGAGAACAGACAGAGAAGAGAGAGAACAGACAGAGAAGACAGAGAACAGACAGAGAAGACAGAGAAGAGACAGAGAAGACAGAGAACAGACAGAGAAGAGACAGAGAAGACAGAGAACAGACAGAGAAGAGACAGAGAAGACAGAGAACAGACAGAGAAGAGACAGAGAAGACAGAGAACAGACAGAGAAGAGACAGAGAAGACAGAGAACAGACAGAGAAGAGACAGAGAAGACAGAGAACAGACAGAGAAGAGACAGAACAGACAGACAGAGAACAGACAGAGAAGAGACAGAACAGACAGACAGAGAACAGACAGAGAAGAGACAGAACAGACAGACAGAGAACAGACAGAGAACAGACAGAGAAGACAGAGAACAGACAGAGAAGAGACAGAACAGACAGACAGAGAACAGACAGAACAGACAGACAGAGAACAGACAGAACAGACAGACAGAGAACAGACAGAACAGACAGACAGAGAACAGACAGAGAAGAGAGAGAACAGACAGACAGAGAACAGACAGAACAGACAGAGAAGACAGAGAACAGACAGAGAAGAGACAGAACAGACAGACAGAGAACAGACAGAGAACAGACAGAGAAGACAGAGAACAGACAGAGAAGAGACAGAACAGACAGACAGAGAACAGACAGAACAGACAGACAGAGAACAGACAGAACAGACAGACAGAGAACAGACAGAACAGACAGACAGAGAACAGACAGAACAGACAGACAGAGAACAGACAGAACAGACAGAGAGAGAGAACAGACAGACAGAGAACAGACAGAACAGACAGACAGAGAACAGACAGAGAAGAGAGAGAACAGACAGAACAGACAGACAGAGAACAGACAGAGAAGAGAGAGAACAGACAGAGAAGAGGGTGATTGAGTGAATGATTAAAGGAACAAACAAACTACTTATCAATACCCAAACGGATTGATGGATCGATAAATCGATAATGAAAGAATGATCTTTAATTAAGATCCACTTACATCTACATGCATCCATAGATTGTGTCGTTCACAGATGTCAGCTATCTCCTCCAGCGGATCGAAGGCCCCTAGTACGGTGGTCCCTGCTGTGGCGTTCACCATGAAGGGCAACGCTCCCTGTCAACATCAACAACAACAATATCATCCCACTGGGAACACACACTGGTTGAATCAACATTGTTTCCACGTCATCTCAATGAAATTACATTAAACCAACGTGGAACAGACGGGTGGATTGACGTCTGTGCCCAATATAATGTTACTCCATCATCCTGGTCATTAATACTACATACCAGAGGACAACAATATAATGTTACTCCATCATCCTGGTCATTAATACTATATACCATCACACAACAATATAATGTTACTCCATCATCCTGGTCATTACAGGATAACAGTACAGTAGTATCATTACAGTATAATCAACAGCAGTTCCCTAACCCTCACCATGGGTATAATCAACAGCAGTTCCCTAACCCTCACCATGGGTATAATCAACAGCAGTTCCCTAACCCTCACCATGGGTATAATCAACAGCAGTTCCCTAACCCTCACCATGGGTATAATCAACAGCAGTTCCCTAACCCTCACCATGGGTATAATCAACAGCAGTTCCCTAACCCTCACCATGGGTATAATCAACAGCAGTTCCCTAACCCTCACCATGGGTATAATCAACAGCAGTTCCCTAACCCTCACCATGGGTATAATCAACAGCATTTCCCTAACCCTCACCATGGGTATAATCAACAGCAGTTCCCAGTTCCCGACTGTGTTACATAACATATCTGACACCAAACAACCTTGCTGACTCCATTCATTGTTCTCCTTCTCACCTCATCTTTGGCTCTCTGTACTTGCTTCTCAAACTCCGCAGGAATCATCTTCCCTCTGAGAAACAAAGACACATAAAGAAAGATTAACGTGGATTAGTGAAACCCAGGTGTCATAGTGACGCAGGTCAGTCATAGATTAACACGGATTAGTAACCCAGGTGTCATAGTGACGCAGGTCAGTCATAGATTAACACGGATTAGTAACCCAGGTGTCATAGTGACGCAGGTCAGTCATAGATTAACGTGGATTAGTAACCCAGGTGTCATAGTGACGCAGTTCAGTCATAGATTAACGCGGATTAGTAACCCAGGTGTCATAGTGACGCAGGTCAGTCATAGATTAACGCGGATTAGTAACCCAGGTGTCATAGTGACGCAGGTCAGTCATAGATTAACACGGATTAGTGAAACCCAGGGGTCACAGTGACGCAGGTCAGTCATAGATTAACACGGATTAGTAACCCAGGAAGAATAGTGACGCAGGTCAGTCATAGATTAACACGGATTAGTGAAACCCAGGGGTCATAGTGACGCAGGTCAGTCATAGATTAACACGGATTAGTAACCCAGGTGTCATAGTGACGCAGGTCAGTCATAGATTAACACGGATTAGTGAAACCCAGGGGTCATAGTGACGCAGGTCAGTCATAGATTAACACGGATTAGTAACCCAGGTGTCATAGTGACGCAGGTCAGTCATAGATTAACGCGGATTAGTGAAACCCAGGGGTCATAGTGACGCAGGTCAGTCATAGATTAACACGGATTAGTAACCCAGGTGTCATAGTGACGCAGGTCAGTCATAGATTAACACGGATTAGTAACCCAGGTGTCATAGTGACGCAGGTCAGTCATAGATTAACGTGGATTAGTAACCCAGGTGTCATAGTGACGCAGTTCAGTCATAGATTAACGCGGATTAGTAACCCAGGTGTCATAGTGACGCAGGTCAGTCATAGATTAACGCGGATTAGTAACCCAGGTGTCATAGTGACGCAGGTCAGTCATAGATTAACACGGATTAGTGAAACCCAGGGGTCACAGTGACGCAGGTCAGTCATAGATTAACACGGATTAGTAACCCAGGAAGAATAGTGACGCAGGTCAGTCATAGATTAACACGGATTAGTGAAACCCAGGGGTCATAGTGACGCAGGTCAGTCATAGATTAACACGGATTAGTAACCCAGGTGTCATAGTGACGCAGGTCAGTCATAGATTAACACGGATTAGTGAAACCCAGGGGTCATAGTGACGCAGGTCAGTCATAGATTAACACGGATTAGTAACCCAGGTGTCATAGTGACGCAGGTCAGTCATAGATTAACGCGGATTAGTGAAACCCAGGGGTCATAGTGACGCAGGTCAGTCATAGATTAACGCGGATTAGTGAAACCCAGGGGTCATAGTGACGCAGGTCAGTCATAGATTAACACAGATTAGTAACCCAGGTGTCATAGTGACGCAGGTCAGTCATAGATTAACAGGTGTCATAGTGATCAGTCATAACACAGATTAGTAAAACCCAGGTGTCATAGTGACGCAGGTCAGTCATAGATTAACATGGATTAGTAACCCAGGTGTCATAGTGACGCAGGTCAGTCATAGATTAACACGGATTAGTAACCCAGATGTCATAGTGACGCAGGTCAGTCATATATTAACAAGGATTAGTAACCCAGGTGTCATAGTGACGCAGGTCAGTCATAGATTAACACGGATTAGTGAAACCCAGGTGTCATAGTGACGCAGGTCAGTCATAGATTAACATGGATTAGTGAAACCCAGGGGTCATAGTGACGCAGGTCAGTCATAGATTAACACGGATTAGTAACCCAGGTGTCATAGTGACGCAGGTCAGTCATAGTTTAACACGGATTAGTGAAACCCAGGTGTCACAGTGACGCAGGTCAGTCATAGATTAACGCGGATTAGTGAAACCCAGGGGTCATAGTGACGCAGGTCAGTCATAGATTAACACAGATTAGTAACCCAGGTGTCATAGTGACGCAGGTCAGTCATAGATTAACACAGATTAGTAACCCAGGTGTCATAGTGACGCAGGTCAGTCATAGATTAACATGGATTAGTAACCCAGGTGTCATAGTGACGCAGGTCAGTCATAGATTAACACAGATTAGTAACCCAGGTGTCATAGTGACGCAGGTCAGTCATAGATTAACACAGATTAGTAACCCAGGTGTCATAGTGACGCAGGTCAGTCATAGATTAACACGGATTAGTAACCCAGGTGTCATAGTGACGCAGGTCAGTCATAGATTAACATGGATTAGTAACCCAGGTGTCATAGTGACGCAGGTCAGTCATAGATTAACACGGATTAGTAACCCAGGTGTCATAGTGACGCAGGTCAGTCATAGATTAACATGGATTAGTAACCCAGGTGTCATAGTGACGCAGGTCAGTCATAGATTAACACGGATTAGTAACCCAGGTGTCATAGTGACGCAGGTCAGTCATAGATTAACGCGGATTAGTAACCCAGGTGTCATAGTGACGCAGGTCAGTCATAGATTAACGTGGATTAGTAACCCAGGTGTCATAGTGACGCAGGTCAGTCATAGATTAACACGGATTAGTAACCCAGGTGTCATAGTGACGCAGGTCAGTCATAGATTAACGTGGATTAGTAACCCAGGTGTCATAGTGACGCAGGTCAGTCATAGATTAACACGGATTAGTAACCCAGGTGTCATAGTGACGCAGGTCAGTCATAGATTAACACGGATTAGTAACCCAGGTGTCATAGTGACGCAGGTCAGTCATAGATTAACACGGATTAGTAACCCAGGTGTCATAGTGACGCAGGTCAGTCATAGATTAACGCGGATTAGTAACCCAGGTGTCATAGTGACGCAGGTCAGTCATAGATTAACACGGATTAGTAACCCAGGTGTCATAGTGATGCAGGTCAGTCATAGTTTAACACGGATTAGTGAAACCCAGGTGTCATAGTGACGCAGGTCAGTCATAGATTAACACGGATTAGTGAAACCCAGGTGTCATAGTGACGCAGGTCAGTCATTGTGGACAGTGACAACAGAAGCGTGTGGTGTGGTCAGTGGAAATATCTAGCATATCCAGCAGTAACCAGCAGTAACTAGCAGTAAGCAGCAGTAACCAACAGGAACCAGCAGTAACCAGCAGTAACCAGCAGTAACCAGCAGTAACTAGCAGTAACCAGCAGTAAGCAGCAGTAACCAACAGTGACCAGTGGTAACCAGCAGTAACCAGCAGTAAGCAGCGGTAACCAGCAGCAAGCAGCAGTAACCAGCAGTAACCAGCAGTAACTAGCAGTAACCAGCAGTAACCAGCAGTAACCAGCAGTAACTAGCGGTAACCAGCAGTAACCAACAGGAACCAGCAGTAACCTGCAGTAAGCAGCAGTAACCAGCAGTAACTAGCAGTAAGCAGCAGTAACCAACAGGAACCAGCAGTAACCAGCAGTAACTAGCAGTAAGCAGCAGTAACCAACAGGAACCAGCAGTAACCAACAGTAACCAGCAGTAACCAGCAGTAACCAGCAGTAACTAGCAGTAAGCAGCGGTAACCAGCAGTAACCAGCAGTAACCAGCAGTAACCAGCAGTAACCAGCAGTAACCAGCAGTGACCAGCAGTAACCAGCAGTAACCAGCAGTAACCAGCAGTAACCAGCAGTAAGCAGCAGTAACCAGCAGTAACCAGCAGTAAGCAGCAGTAACCAGCAACCAGTAAGCAACATACCTCTTATCTGACGGGATCACATAAACATTGTTGGTGCCAATTCCCAGGAAAGCCGCTGCTTTGGCAACCGAGTAATGACACTGAAAAGAACAATGAGAGAAACATGTCACTGAGGGAGAACTGGTTAATCAACTACAGTGCCTTGCGAAAGTATTCGACCCCCTTGAACTTTGCGACCTTTTGCCACATTTCAGGCTTCAAACATAAAGATATAAAACTGTATTTTTTTGTGAAGAATCAACAACAAGTGGGACACAATCATGAAGTGGAACAACATTTATTGGATATTTCAAACTTTTTTAACAAATCAAAAACTGAAAAAATGGGCGTGCAAAATTATTCAGCCCCTTTACTTTCAGTGCAGCAAACTCTCTCCAGAAGTTCAGTGAGGATCTCTGAATGATCCAATGTTGACCTAAATGACTAATGATGATAAATACAATCCACCTGTGTGTAATCAAGTCTCCGTATAAATGCACCTGCACCGTGATAGTCTCAGAGGTCCGTTAAAAGCGCAGAGAGCATCATGAAGAACAAGGAACACACCAGGCAGGTCCGAGATACTGTTGTGAAGAAGTTTAAAGCCGGATTTGGATACAAAAAGATTTCCCAAGCTTTAAACATCCCAAGGAGCACTGTGCAAGCGATAATATTGACATGGAAGGAGTATCAGACCACTGCAAATCTACCAAGACCTGGCCGTCCCTCTAAACTTTCAGCTCATACAAGGAGAAGACTGATCAGAGATGCAGCCAAGAGGCCCATGATCACTCTGGATGAACTGCAGAGATCTACAGCTGAGGTGGGAGACTCTGTCCATAGGACAACAATCAGTCGTATATTGCACAACTCTGGCCTGTATGGAAGAGTGGCAAGAAGAAAGCCATTTCTTAAAGATATCCATAAAAAGTGTTGTTTAAAGTTTGCCACAAGCCACCTGGGACACACCAAACATGTGGACGAAGGTGCTCTGGTCAGATGAAACCAAAATTGAACTTTTTGGCAACAATGTAAAATGTTATGTTTGGCGTAAAAGCAACACAGCTCATCACCCTGAACACACCATCCCCACTGTCAAACATGGTGGTGGCAGCATCATGGTTTGGGCCTGCTTTTCTTCAGCAGGGACAGGGAAGATGGTTAAAATTGATGGGAATATGGATGGAGCCAAATACAGGACCATTCTGGAAGAAAACCTGATGGAGTCTGCAAAAGACCTGAGACTGGGACGGAGATTTGTCTTCCAACAAGACAATGATCCAAAACATAAAGCAACATCTACAATGTAATGGTTCAAAAATAAACATATCCAGGTGTTAGAATGGCCAAGTCAAAGTCCAGACCTGAATCCAATCGAGAATCTGTGGAATGAACTGAAAACTGCTGTTCACAAATGCTCTCCATCCAACCTCACTGAGCTCGAGCTGTTTTGCAAGGAGGAATGGGAAAAAATTTCAGTCTCTCGATGTGCAAAACTGATAGAGACATACCCCAAGCGACTTACAGCTGTAATCGCAGCAAAAGGTGGCGCTACAAAGTATTAACTTAAGGGGGCTGAATAATTTTGCACGCCCAATTTTTCAGTTTTTGATTTGTTAAAAAAAAATCCAATAAATGGCATTCCACTTCATTATTGTGTCCTACTTGTTGTTGATTCTTCACAAAAAAATACAGTTTTATATCTTTATGTTTGAAACCTGAAATGTGGCAAAAGGTCGCAAAGTTCAAGGGGGCCGAATACTTTCGCAAGGCACTGTAAATGACTAGTCTGGGCAGGATCCACAATAAGGTGCTATATTAATGAATAGTCTAGGCAGGATCCACAATAAGGTGCTATATTAATGACCATTCTAGGCAGGATCCACAATAAGGTGCTATATTAATGAATAGTCTAGACAGGATCCACAATACGGTGCTATATTAATGACCATTCTAGACAGGATCCACAATAAGGCGCTATATTAATGACCAGTCTAGACAGGATCCACAATAAGGTGCTATATTAATGACCAGTCTGGGCAGGATCCACAATAAGGTGCTATATTAATGACTAGTCTAGGCAGGATCCACAATAAGGTGCTATATTAATTAATAGTCTGGACAGGATCCACAATAAGGTGCTATATTAATGACCAGTCTAGACAGGATCCACAATGAGGTGCTATATTAATGACTAGTCTAGGCAGGATCCACAATAAGGTGCTATATTAATGACCAGTCTGGGCAGGATCCACAATAAGGTGCTATATTAATGACCAGTCTAGACAGGATCCACAATAAGGTGCTATATTAATGACCAGTCTGGGCAGGATCCACAATAAGGTGTTATATTAATGACTAGTCCTGGCAGGATCCACAATAAGGTGCTATATTAATGACCAGTCTAGACAGGATCCACAATAAGGTGCTATATTAATGACCAGTCTAGGCAGGATCCACAATAAGGTGCTATATTAATGAATAGTCTAGACAGGATCCACAATACGGTGCTATATTAATGACCAGTCTAGACAGGATCCACAATAAGGTGCTATATTAATGACCATTCTAGACAGGATACACAATAAGGTGCTATATTAATGACCAATCTAGACAGGATCCACAATAAGGTGCTATATTAATGAATAGTCTAGACAGGATCCACAATAAGGTGCTATATTAATGACCAGTCTAGACAGGATCCACAATAAGGTGCTATATTAATGACCAGTCTAGACAGGATCCACAATAAGGTGCTATATTAATGAATAGTCTAGACAGGATCCACAATAAGGTGCTATATTAATGACCAGTCTAGACAGGATCCACAATAAGGTGTTATATTAATGACTAGTCTGGGCAGGATCCACAATAAGGTGCTATACAGTCAGGGATTATAAAACCACCTCGGCAATATCTTTCAGAGCAACAGCTGGAACTGAGAAACTCCCTGATAGTTGTGTGCTTGTTGTGATATGTTATCATAAAGAGCAGAGAAACTCCCTAATATGTGTGTGTGTGTGTGTGTGTGGTGTTAAAACAATAACAGGTGTTGGCCTACCCTGGGTGTGTTTGTTTGTTTGTGTGTGTGTGTGTGTGTGTGTGTGTGTGTGTGTGTGTGTGTGTGTGTGTGTGTGTGTGTGTGTGTGTGTGTGTGTGTGTGTGTGTGTGTGTGTGTGTGTGTGTGTGTGTTAAAACAATAACAGGTGTTGGCCTGCCGTGTGTGTGTGTGTGTGTGTGTGTGTGTGTGTGTGTGTGTGTGTGTGTGTGTGTGTGTGTGTGTGTGTGTGTGTGTGTGTGTGTGTGTGTGTGTGTGTGTGTGTGTGTGTGTGTGTGTGTGTGTGTGTGTGTGTGTGTGTGTTTACCTCCTGAGATGTAAACATGACCAGTCTAGGTAAGGCAGACAGGCCCAGCACCTTCACATCAGGACAGTGGTGGTACCTGGCCACGTTCACAGCATACATGTTGGACACAGAGCCACCTGCAGAACACAGAGAAAATCTCTCAATCACAGGAAGAAGGAGAAGATGAAAATGAAGAAGAAGAAGATGAAGGATAAAGAAGAAGATGAAGGATAAAGAAGATGATGAAGGATAAAGAAGATGAAGAAGAAGATGAAGATGAAGAAGATGAAGAATAAAGAGGATGAAGAAGAAAATTAAGATGAAGATGAAGAAGAAGATGTCAGTCTGTGTGGTTTCCATACCTGGGCTGAAGATGCCGTCTCCTCCCTCCTGCCATCCTATGATCTCAATCATCTTCTGCAGAACCGCCTCCTCTGTCAGCAGGAACACTGGAGCCACCTCGTACGTGTACCTGCCAAGACAAACAAACATGTCCAGTCAATGACTCGCCTGCTCTCACCTGGGCTACATACTATCCAATCAATCATCAGGAACGAGCTACAGACACTTCTGAAATGAATAGCAGAATAGTTGTCATTGATATCATTTCATTTTTTTTTTTTTCAGTATAATAGCACAGAGGCTGTCCACTTATCTGGAAAGGAACAAGTACATTGATACATCTGTACAGAAAGCAGGCATTCCTGGTTTCTCTGGTTGCCTGGAACATACTAGTATGATTTGGCACCAGATCCAAACAGCTAAGAAGGACAAGAGAGACCTCTATGTCATCTTCCTCGACTTGGCCAATGCCTTTGGCTCAGTTCCCCATGAACTCCTCTGGGAATCCTTCAACATTTTCCACGTACCAGAACCCATCACTACACTGGTAAAGGCCTATTTCCAAGACCTGCAATTGTGTTTCACAACACCTGACTTCACAACAACATGGCAGCGCTTGGAAGTAGGCATAATGGCAGGCTGTACAATTTCTCCTCTGGCCTTCACTATGGCCATGGAAGTCATCATCAGGGCATCGAGATGGGTGGTCGGTGGTGAGAGAACTAAGGAAGGGCTCCGTCTCCCACCTATCCGAGCATACATGGATGACATGACTACACTGACCACCACTGCAGCATGCACCAGGCGGCTACTTGCAAAACTGCAGGATAACATCAAGTGGGCACGGATGAAAATCAAGCCAAGCAAATCTCGAAGCATCTCCATAGTCAAGGGACAGCTTAAAGATGTGAGGTTCTGCATTGGAGATGACCCGATACCAACGGTGTCTGAGCAACCCATCAAGAGCCTGGGTAGATGGTACAACGAAAGCCTCCGGGATAAAGATCAAGTGCAGCAAGTAAGGCAGGACATCGCCGACGGTCTTGAGAACATCAACAAGACCCTACTGCCTGGGAGGCTCAAGCTCTGGTGCCTACAGTTTGGACTTCTCCCCGGATAATGTGGCCACTCACCGTCTATGAGGTCCCAATAACAACAGTGGAGAAGATGGAGCGAACCATTACCTCATACGTGAAGAAATGGCTGGGTGTCCCACGATGCCTGAGTAACATCGGCCTCTATGGCAAAGGGGTCCTTGAACTACCTCTTACAAGTCTAACGGAGGAGTACAAGTGCTCTAAAGTAAGACTTCAGATGACATTGAAGGACTCCAAAGACCAGACCATTAGCAAGGCTGCACCTCCCCTACAAACTGGACGGAAATGGACATCATCCAATGCTGTGCAGCAAGCAACATCAGCCCTGAGACACCAAGACATTGTGGGGAATATCCAGCATGGAAGAGGAGGCTTTGGCCTGGCAGCAAGCAAACCAACGTTCCATAAGGCAACAACATCTGAACGCAGGAAGCTGGTGGTCGAGGAGGTGCGCAGACAGGAGGAGACTGCAAGAAGTGCAAAGGCTGTCTCTCTTGCTAAACAAGGGCAATGGACGCGGTGGGAAGGCCTGGAGAGGAGAAAGATCAACTGGAGTGAGCTTTGGCAAATGGAGGCAAGCAACATCAGCTTCATCATAAGAGCTGTTTATGATGTGCTTCCATCACCAAAAAATCTACATCAATGGTATGGCGAGGACTCGACCTGCCCCCTCTGCCCAGCTCCAGCGACTCTCAGGCATATAATGACAGGTTGCAAGACCAGCCTCTCACAAGGCCGCTACACCTGGAGGCACAATCAGGTCCTCAAGAGCCTGGCTGCAGCACTTGAGACCAAGAGGAGTGCAACCAATTCATTACCTCCAAAAACAAGCAATCCCGTCAAAACAACAACATTCATCCGGGAGGGACAGAAAAGGCCCAAGTATCCTCCTACAAAGCCAGAAACTGGACACCTAGCTATGGCCCGGGACTGGAAGATGCTTGTCGATATTGGCCAGCAACTCATTTTTCCACCTGAGATTGCTTCTACCAACCTTAGGCCAGACATGGTACTCTGGTCCCCTTCACGAAAGGCTGTGTACATCATAGAGCTCACAGTCCCGTGGGAAAACTCTGTTGAAGAGGCCTACGAACGTAAGAAACTGCGTTACACAGAGTTGGCAGCAGACGCAACTCAGCGTGGCTGGAATGCAAAAGTCTGGCCAGTTGAAGTGGGATGCAGAGGATTCGTGGCTTCTTCCATCATCAGGTTGCTGAAAGAACTTGGAATCCATGGACAGGCTCTGCGGCAGACCGTCAGAGCAGTTTCTCAAGCAGCTGAAAGAGGTAGCCAGTGGATCTGGATCAAACGGAAGGACCCTTGCTGGGCTATAACTTCATGACCCCTCACCCCCACCTGAGAACTCAATTCAGATCCCTCCAACTTGAGGAGGGCATATGAGGTATGCGGTCAGCTGTATGGCTGGCTCAGAGAAGAGGACGCCCCTGCCTTGCACAGTCCTGTGGGACATCTTAATTGGGCATGGGACACAAGCTAAGGCTTGATCACCCTTTAGCTGGCCACCTTTGATGAGGGTGTTTAGTGATTAAAGGCCGAAACACCCACTGATTCGAAGGCACACTACTGAGGATGTGTCCCAAAAATTGACATCTTACCCCAGTCTAAGAAATAAACCTCCCATGCCACTCTGTCAACATCACGGCAAATCTCATGCGAGTGCATTCCATCTATTGGCACAATGGACAGTTTTTAACATCTCGTCCCGTGTTTTATGATTCTGATTATCTGGACCAGTCCAGTGACTGCTGTGAAAGGACAGCTGACAACATAGGAAAGTCTGTGTGACAGCTTGGAGAGACAGCTGACCGGAGGGAATAGACCCCACTGGGGCTGTCATGGGTTAGCTACCCATGTTGGCAGTCTCCGACGCTGTTTCAGTATGTTGGAGACACCCGCTAAGTGCTACTGAAAGTCAACAAAGGAACATACCCCTAGAGCCTGCGAGAGCTGGGGCGCAAGATGGCTCAACGACTGATCACACGGTTACGGACCCAGGAACGGAAACGACTACGAGTAGGAACACAGCACATGAGACAACCATAACAGCAGCAGGACACACACTTCAGGTGTGCAGCTGTGGTTGGGAGAGAGTAACATCGGCAAGGGGGTTAAGGATCCATCAAGGGAGGAAAAGGTGCTTGTTAGAGAAGCAGAGACAGGGACCTCGCATTGACCAGTACTTCTTACGAAGCAGCCAGTCAAATCAGTCGAATGAAGCACAGCGACGGGACGCAAACCAAAGTTCGCAGAGCATCAGCACCCCTGTAACTGAGGAGGATAACACAAGCACAGAAATGCCGGTGGATGAACTTACCCAACCACAGAGACCTCTAAAAGAGGAAAAGATCAAAGGGCACAGACCGAGTGTGAAGTGGCCCAAAGCCGTTGAAAAGAGAGAGTGGGAAACAATCAACAACGACCTGACAAAAATCTTGGAACAACAGGTAGGAAAAGCAGAGAAAAAGCTTGAAAGGATGGGAGACATTATCTACCACTACGGAGAAGAGCGCTTTGGCGTAAACGAAAGGAGAAGTGGCAAGACACCTCCCGCGCCAGCCAAATCTAGGAGACAGCAGGAGATCGAGATACTTGTCAGAGAGAGAAGGCAGCTGAGGAAGCAGTGGAAGAAGGCCTCTGATGCAGAGAGAGAAGGTCTCATGCTACTCCAAGCAGACATTAAATGTCGGCTGGCAACCTTGCGAAGAGCGGAAAACTTAAGGAAACTTCGTAGGAAGAAGGAACACTCAAGAACACGGTTCTATAAAAACCCCTTTAAGTTTGTCAAAGATCTCTTCGCAAAGGAAAAGTGCGGAATCCTAAAAACTACAAAGCCTGAACTGGAAGAACATCTGGAAAAGGTCCACCAGGACATGAAAAGGCATGAGCAGATAATCATCCCACATGACATCCCACCTATTCAACCACCAGAATTCAATCTGGACACTGACCCTCCAAAATGGAGGGAAGTAGAGAACGTTGTCCGAAGAGCAAGAGCGGCCTCGGCTCCTGGGCCTAATGGAGTACCATACAAGCTCTACAAGAACGCCCGGATGTTCTACGCTTTCTTTGGAGGCTCATGAGGATAGTGTGGCAGAAGGAAATAATACCAAAGGCATGGCGAAGGGCTGGTGGTGTGCTAATCCCGAAAGAGAAGGATGCGACAGACATCAGTCAATTCCGACCAATCTCCCTTCTCAACGTCGAAGGGAAGATCTTTTTCAGTATAATAGCACAGAGGCTGTCCACTTATCTGGAAAGGAACAAGTACATTGATACATCTGTACAGAAAGCAGGCATTCCTGGTTTCTCTGGTTGCCTGGAACATACTAGTATGATTTGGCACCAGATCCAAACAGCTAAGAAGGACAAGAGAGACCTCTATGTCATCTTCCTCGACTTGGCCAATGCCTTTGGCTCAGTTCCCCATGAACTCCTCTGGGAATCCTTCAACATTTTCCACGTACCAGAACCCATCACTACACTGGTAAAGGCCTATTTCCAAGACCTGCAATTGTGTTTCACAACACCTGACTTCACAACAACATGGCAGCGCTTGGAAGTAGGCATAATGGCAGGCTGTACAATTTCTCCTCTGGCCTTCACTATGGCCATGGAAGTCATCATCAGGGCATCGAGATGGGTGGTCGGTGGTGAGAGAACTAAGGAAGGGCTCCGTCTCCCACCTATCCGAGCAGCTACATGGATGACATGACTACACTGACCACCACTGCAGCATGCACCAGGCGGCTACTTGCAAAACTGCAGGATAACATCAAGTGGGCACGGATGAAAATCAAGCCAAGCAAATCTCGAAGCATCTCCATAGTCAAGGGACAGCTTAAAGATGTGAGGTTCTGCATTGGAGATGACCCGATACCAACGGTGTCTGAGCAACCCATCAAGAGCCTGGGTAGATGGTACAACGAAAGCCTCCGGGATAAAGATCAAGTGCAGCAAGTAAGGCAGGACATCGCCGACGGTCTTGAGAACATCAACAAGACCCTACTGCCTGGGAGGCTCAAGCTCTGGTGCCTACAGTTTGGACTTCTCCCCGGATAATGTGGCCACTCACCGTCTATGAGGTCCCAATAACAACAGTGGAGAAGATGGAGCGAACCATTACCTCATACGTGAAGAAATGGCTGGGTGTCCCACGATGCCTGAGTAACATCGGCCTCTATGGCAAAGGGGTCCTTGAACTACCTCTTACAAGTCTAACGGAGGAGTACAAGTGCTCTAAAGTAAGACTTCAGATGACATTGAAGGACTCCAAAGACCAGACCATTAGCAAGGCTGCACCTCCCCTACAAACTGGACGGAAATGGACATCATCCAATGCTGTGCAGCAAGCAACATCAGCCCTGAGACACCAAGACATTGTGGGGAATATCCAGCATGGAAGAGGAGGCTTTGGCCTGGCAGCAAGCAAACCAACGTTCCATAAGGCAACAACATCTGAACGCAGGAAGCTGGTGGTCGAGGAGGTGCGCAGACAGGAGGAGACTGCAAGAAGTGCAAAGGCTGTCTCTCTTGCTAAACAAGGGCAATGGACGCGGTGGGAAGGCCTGGAGAGGAGAAAGATCAACTGGAGTGAGCTTTGGCAAATGGAGGCAAGCAACATCAGCTTCATCATAAGAGCTGTTTATGATGTGCTTCCATCACCAAAAAATCTACATCAATGGTATGGCGAGGACTCGACCTGCCCCCTCTGCCCAGCTCCAGCGACTCTCAGGCATATAATGACAGGTTGCAAGACCAGCCTCTCACAAGGCCGCTACACCTGGAGGCACAATCAGGTCCTCAAGAGCCTGGCTGCAGCACTTGAGACCAAGAGGAGTGCAACCAATTCATTACCTCCAAAAACAAGCAATCCCGTCAAAACAACAACATTCATCCGGGAGGGACAGAAAAGGCCCAAGTATCCTCCTACAAAGCCAGAAACTGGACACCTAGCTATGGCCCGGGACTGGAAGATGCTTGTCGATATTGGCCAGCAACTCATTTTTCCACCTGAGATTGCTTCTACCAACCTTAGGCCAGACATGGTACTCTGGTCCCCTTCACGAAAGGCTGTGTACATCATAGAGCTCACAGTCCCGTGGGAAAACTCTGTTGAAGAGGCCTACGAACGTAAGAAACTGCGTTACACAGAGTTGGCAGCAGACGCAACTCAGCGTGGCTGGAATGCAAAAGTCTGGCCAGTTGAAGTGGGATGCAGAGGATTCGTGGCTTCTTCCATCATCAGGTTGCTGAAAGAACTTGGAATCCATGGACAGGCTCTGCGGCAGACCGTCAGAGCAGTTTCTCAAGCAGCTGAAAGAGGTAGCCAGTGGATCTGGATCAAACGGAAGGACCCTTGCTGGGCTATAACTTCATGACCCCTCACCCCCACCTGAGAACTCAATTCAGATCCCTCCAACTTGAGGAGGGCATATGAGGTATGCGGTCAGCTGTATGGCTGGCTCAGAGAAGAGGACGCCCCTGCCTTGCACAGTCCTGTGGGACATCTTAATTGGGCATGGGACACAAGCTAAGGCTTGATCACCCTTTAGCTGGCCACCTTTGATGAGGGTGTTTAGTGATTAAAGGCCGAAACACCCACTGATTCGAAGGCACACTACTGAGGATGTGTCCCAAAAATTGACATCTTACCCCAGTCTAAGAAATAAACCTCCCATGCCACTCTGTCAACATCACGGCAAATCTCATGCGAGTGCATTCCATCTATTGGCACAATGGACAGTTTTTAACATCTCGTCCCGTGTTTTATGATTCAGTGATGGTAAAATCCCACATCCCTTGTCAGGCACAGTTATATAGTGAGTATGGTTACATGTTGACAGACACTCGGATCATATGAGATGGTAAGAGGTAATACTCACAGACTGGGGTTGATGGCTTCTGTGATGAATCGGCCCACTAGTGAATAAGGGTCCATGCCTGCATAGAGCTGGTTGAAGAAGAGAGGATGTCCTGCACATACAAACACACAAGGTTTTGAGGATTCATCATATCGTGTTTTGGGGTCTGGCTGGACCAGGCTAGGTGCTAGACACAGCAGCTCAGATGTCAGGGGCTGGGAGGGTTAAGAGGCTAGGTGCTAGACACAGCAGCTCAGATGTCAGGGGCTGGGAGGGTTAAGAGGCTAGGTGCTAGACACAGCAGCTCAGATGTCAGGGGCTGGGAGGGTTAATAGGCTAGGTGCTAGACACAGCAGCTCAGATGTCAGGGGCTGGGAGGGTTAAGAGGCTAGATGCTAGACACAGCAGCTCAGATGTCAGGGGCTGGGAGGGTTAAGAGGCTAGGTGCTAGACACAGCAGCTCAGATGTCAGGGGCTGGGAGGGTTAAGAGGCTAGGTGCTAGACACAGCAGCTCAGATGTCAGGGGCTGGGAGGGTTAAGAGGCTAGGTGCTAGACACAGCAGCTCAGATGTCAGGGGCTGGGAGGGTTAAGAGGCTAGGTGCTAGACACAGCAGCTCAGATGTCAGGGGCTGGGAGGGTTAAGAGGCTAGGTGCTAGACACAGCAGCTCAGATGTCAGGGGCTGGGAGGGTTAAGAGGCTAGGTGCTAGACACAGCAGCTCAGATGTCAGGGGCTGGGAGGGTTAAGAGGCTAGGTGCTAGACACAGCAGCTCAGATGTCAGGGGCTGGGAGGGTTAAGAGGCTAGGTGCTAGACACAGCAGCTCAGATGTCAGGGGCTGGGAGGGTTAAGAGGCTAGGTGCTAGACTCGCCTCCCTACCACTGAGGAAGTACAGCTCCCGCTCAGCCCAGTCAAAACTGTTCGCTGCCCTGGCCCCCCAATGGTGGAACAAACTCCCTCACGACGCCAGGACAGCGGAGTCAATCACCACCTTCCGGAGACACCTGAAACCCCACCTCTTTAAGGAATACCTAGGATAGGATAAGTAATCCCTCTCACCCCCCCCCCCTAAGTTTTAGATGCACTATTGTTAAGTGACTGTCCCACTGGATGTCATAAGGTGAATGCACCAATTTGTAAGTCGCTCTGGATAAGAGCGTCTGCTAAATGACTTAAATGTAAATGTAAATGTAGACACAGCAGCTCAGATGTCAGGGGCTGGGAGGGTTAAGAGGCTAGGTGCTAGACACAGCAGCTCAGATGTCAGGGGCTGGGAGGGTTAAGAGGCTAGGTGCTAGACACAGCAGCTCAGATGTCAGGGGCTGGGAGGGTTAAGAGGCTAGGTGCTAGACACAGCAGCTCAGATGTCAGGGGCTGGGAGGGTTAAGAGGCTAGGTGCTAGACACAGCAGCTCAGATGTCAGGGGCTGGGAGGGTTAAGAGGCTAGGTGCTAGACACAGCAGCTCAGATGTCAGGGGCTGGGAGGGTTAAGAGGCTAGGTGCTAGACACAGCAGCTCAGATGTCAGGGGCTGGGAGGGTTAAGAGGCTAGGTGCTAGACACAGCAGCTCAGATGTCAGGGGCTGGGAGGGTTAAGAGGCTAGGTGCTAGACACAGCAGCTCAGATGTCAGGGGCTGGGAGGGTTAAGAGGCTAGGTGCTAGACACAGCAGCTCAGATGTCAGGGGCTGGGAGGGTTAAGAGGCTAGGTGCTAGACACAGCAGCTCAGATGTCAGGGGCTGGGAGGGTTAAGAGGCTAGGTGCTAGACACAGCAGCTCAGATGTCAGGGGCTGGGAGGGTTAAGAGGCTAGGTGCTAGACACAGCAGCTCAGATGTCAGGGGCTGGGAGGGTTAAAATTCCCGGGATCAGGAGAGAATAAGCAAGAAAATTAACATACTTTCAACCAGGATTTCTGGAAAAGCTGGGAATGTTGGGGAAGTTAACAGGAGGAGCTACTGTTGCTAGCTTGATAATTTACTGCCTGGGTTGGATAGGGATCGGTTAGTGTATCTAGCGTGAGTACAGTTGGTAGAGCATGGTGTTTTCCAACGCCAGGATTGTGGGTTCGATTCCCATCTGTAAAATGTGACTGTAAAGATCTGCTAAAAATATGGTATTTAGTACAGTAACCCTTCCCTAATGTTAGCTAACTTTAACCTTACCCTAATGTTAGCTAACTTTAACCCTAACCTAATGGTATCTAACTTTAACCCTAACCTAATGGTATCTAACTTTAACCCTAACCTAATGGTATCTAACTTTAACCCTAACCTAATGGTAGCTGACTTTAACCCTTCCCTAATGTTAGCTAACTTTAACCTTACCCTAATGTTAGCTAACTTTAACCCTAACCTAATGGTAGCTGACTTTAACCCTAACCTAATGTTAGCTAACTTTAACCTTACCCTAATGTTAGCTAACTTTAACCCTAACCTAATGTTAGCTAACTTTAACCCTAACCTAATGGTAGCTGACTTTAACCTCACCCTAATGTTAGCTGACTTTAACCCTAACCTAATGTTAGCTAACTTTAACCTTACCCTAATATTAGCTAACTTTAACCCTAAAGTTAGCTAACTTTAACCCTTCCCGAATGTTAGCTAACTTTAACCCTAAACTAATGGTAGCTGACTTTAACCCTAACCTAATGTTAGCTAACTTTAACCCTACCCTAATGGTAGCTGACTTGAACCCTTCCCTAATGTTAGCTAACTTTAACCCTAACCTAATGGTAGCTGACTTTAACCCTAACCTAATGTTAGCTGACTTTAACCCTAACCTAATGTTAGCTAACTTTAACCCTTCCCTGATGTTAGCTGACTTTAACCCTAACCTAATGGTAGCTAACTTTAACCCTAACCTAATGTTAGCTGACTTTAACCCTAACCTAATGTTAGCTGACTTTAACCCTAACCTAATGGTAGCTGACTTTAACCCTAACCTAATGTTAGCTGACTTTAACCCTAACCTAATGTTATCTGACTTTAACCCTAACCTAATGGTAGCTAACTGGGGGGGGGGGGTGGTTAGAGTTTGAAGGTCAGTTGGTTGATAGACCTGGTTGACAGGGGTTTTACATTTGGAGTCTGGCTCGACCGGGCTAGGTGGGGGTCAAGGGATCTCAGATGTCAGGGGCTGGGAGGTTTAAGGGGCCGGGAGAGTTAAGGGCCTAGGACGGTTAAGAGGCTTGGAGGGGTATTAAGGATGGGCTACTGTCGCTATCTTGATGATTAACAGCCTGGGTTGGATAGGATAGCGCTGGGGGAAGGGTTTAGGATTGAGCTGTTTCCTATCAGTCTTGACACTATCGTATGGCGAAGGAGATACTCTGGGCTGGAGAGTTAGAAGGTTAAGGTTTAGGACAGGTTTGGGATGAAGTTCATTGGTCTCTTTTAAAGAGGGTTTTGAAAGTCAGGGTTTGGCTGAGGTCTGGGGGGTTAGATTTTAAATCGGGGTTGAGCTGGGTCCTTACCGGTCTTGACACTGTACCGGATGGCATCCCGACAGCGCTGCAGTATCTGGGGATGTGCCTCGCCTCCTTCCCTCAGCTCTAGGTCTAATAGGTCCTTCAGCTGCTCCGGAGAGCGCCACTCGCACACCTGTTACATGGGAAGGAAGGAAATAGACTTTTACCGTGCTCCGGGACCGCGCAAATTAGAGCACGGGATGCTGGGAGTATGATGAGTCCATATCAAAGTTGGCAAAAACGGAGCACGGAGGGCACATCTCGAATGCGTACTCCGTTTGTACATATTTCTGAAGAGTACATCGACGCAAGCTACAACGGAAAGTATGCACAGAAATATGATGCAACCGTGTTAAAAATTATGCAACATTTCTTGAAATCAATGGCGGACATTAACTGAGCTGAAGACAGAGAAAGTACACTCCGACTTCGAATGAAATGTTGCCTCTTCACATCTCATATGTCGGCTGACTACAATATTTTATTTATTTATCTTGATACGTTAATAAATACATGCTGTGTTCATTTTTGCTGTGTTTACCTGCCTACAATACCCACTGTAGTGTGTGTAAATCGCAAGCCCATAGTAAGTCAATAGGGCTAACTGTCTTGCTACTACTGTTAGCTAGCCACAGAGAATTGTTAGCTAGCTAGCAACCCACAAAGACTTGACTGACATCTGAAACGTTTTGCTTTGTGTATATCCTGTTTGGTCTCTATTGTTGTATTGTCCTGGTTGGAAGAAGGGTCAGTGAATGGGGAGGTGCAGCGTGAGGTAATACAGTAGGGGGAGGAGCAGCGTGAGGTAATACAGTAGGGGGAGGAGCAGCGTGAGGTAATACAGTAGGGGGAGGAGCAGCGTGAGGTAATACAGTAGGGAGAGGAGCACCGTGAGGTAATACAGTAGGCGGAGGAGCAGCGTGAGGTAATACAGTAGGGGAGGTGCAGCGTGAGGTAATACAGTAGGGGGAGGAGCAGCGTGAGGTAATACAGTAGGGGAGGTGCAGCGTGAGGTAATACAGTAGGGGGAGGAGCAGCGTGAGGTAATACAGTAGGGGGAGGTGAGTGTGAGGTAATACAGTAGGGTGAGGAGCAGCGTGAGGTAATACAGTAGGGGGAGGAGCAGCGTGAGGTAATACAGTAGGGGGAGGAGCAGCGTGAGGTAATACAGTAGGGGGAGGAGCAGCGTGAGGTAATACAGTAGGGGGAGGAGCAGCGTGAGGTAATACAGTAGGGGAGGAGCAGCGTGAGGTAATACAGTAGGGGGAGGAGCAGCGTGAGGTAATACAGTAGGGGAGGAGCAGCGTGAGGTAATACAGTAGGGGAGGAGCAGTGTGAGGTAATACAGTAGGGGGAGGAGCAGCGTGAGGTAGTACAGTAGGCGGAGGAGCAGCGTGAGGTAATACAGTAGGGGAGGAGCAGCGTGAGGTAATACAGTAGGGGGAGGAGCAGCGTGAGGTAATACAGTAGGGGGAGGAGCAGCGTGAGGTAGTACAGTAGGCGGAGGAGCAGCGTGAGGTAATACAGTAGGGGGAGGTGCAGCGTGAGGTAATACAGTAGGGGGAGGAGCAGCGTGAGGTAATACAGTAGGGGGAGGAGCAGCGTGAGGTAATACAGTAGGGGGAGGAGCAGCGTGAGGTAATACAGTAGGGGGAGGAGCAGCGTGAGGTAATACAGTAGGGGAGGTGCAGCGTGAGGTAATACAGTAGGGGTGAAAGCATCTCAAATGTAATACTCTATGTGTTCTCCACACTCTCATCCTCACAAGAATGTACTCAAGAGAACGTGGTCTTAAAATGCACTCAGAGCATGAGCGTATGGAGCGCGGTAGGTAGTGTGCATATTGATAAACACCCTTCAAGCTACATAGTGAAAATGGTGCCATTTCAGACTGTTCCCTCCACTAGATGTTTGTTTACCTTATCCTTGACGTCAGACAAACTACCTGGGCCTATTCATAGTAGGGGGGAGGGGTCAATGCAAATAGTAGGGGGGAGGGGTCAATGCAAATAGTAGGGGGAGGGGTCAATGCAAATAGTAGGGGAGGGGTCAATGCAAATAGTAGGGGAGGGGTCAATGCAAATAGTAGGGGGAGGGGTCAATGCAAATAGTGTGGGGGGGGTCAATGCAAATAGTGGGGGGGGGTCCATGCAAATAGTGGGGGAGGGGTCCATGCAAATAGTGGGGGGGGGTCAATGCAAATAGTGGGGTGAGGGGTCAATGCAAATAGGCAAATAGTAGGGGGAGGGGGCCATGCAAATAGTGGGGGAGGGGGCCATGCTAATAGTGGGGGGAGGGGCCATGCAAATAGTGGGGGGGGGTCAATGCAAATAGTGGGGGACGGGTCAATGAAAATAGTGGAGGGGAGCCATTTACCTGATACATTCTGATACAGGTCCATGTCCTATTGTTTGAACAATAAACTGCAGGAATCCGGTTATACTTCACAACAGATCTCATTTTCCTTTGTGCATCCTGGGACTGGAAAGTGCAAAGTGTGAGAAATAAAATAGTGAAAAGAGGTGTTTACCTTCTCCTTGACGTCAGTAGCCTTCCAGACGGCCTCCTCCATGATGATGGGCATGGCGTCTCTGAGGAAGCTCTCTGCTTCCCGGATGTCCAGCGTGGGGCCGTTCAGAGTCACCCCGTCCACAAGCACTGGGGGCCGCTTCCCCTTGGGCTCCGCGGGCTCGCTGAGGCCTTACTAGAGGTATCTGGGGGGGGTAGGAGATAACAGACAGTAATGTCAATACTAGAGGTATCTGGGGGTAGGAGATAACAGACAGTAATGTCAATACTATAGGTATCTGGGGGGTAGGAGATAGCAGACAGTAATGTCAATACTAGAGGTATCTGGGGGGGTAGGAGATAACAGACAGTAATGTCAATACTAGAGGTATCTGGGGGTAGGAGATAACAGACAGTAATGTCAATACTAGAGGTATCTGGGGGTAGGAGATAACAGACAGTAATGTCAGTACTAGAGGTATCTGGGGGTAGGAGATAGCAGACAGTAATGTCAATACTAGAGGTATCTGGGGGGGTAGGAGATAACAGACAGTAATGTCAGTACTAGAGGTATCTGGGGGTAGGAGATAACAGACAGTAATGTCAGTACTATAGGTATCTGGGGGGGTAGGAGATAACAGACAGTAATGTCAATACTAGAGGTATCTGGGGGTAGGAGATAACAGACAGTAATGTCAATACTAGAGGTATCTGGGGGGGGGGGTAGGAGATAACAGACAGTAATGTCAATACTAGAGGTATCTGGGGGTAGGAGATAGCAGACAGTAATGTCAATACTAGAGGTATCTGGGGGTAGGAGATAGCAGACAGTAATGTCAATACTAGAGGTATCTGGGGGGTAGGAGATAACAGACAGTAATGTCAATACTAGAGGTATCTGGGGGGTAGGAGATAGCAGACAGTAATGTCAATACTAGAGGTATCTGGGGTGTAGGAGATAGCAGAGAGTAATGTCAATACTAGAGGTATCTGGGGTGTAGGAGATAGCAGAGAGTAATGTCAATACTAGAGGTATCTGGGGGTAGGAGATAACAGACAGTAATGTCGGTACTAGAGGTATCTGGGGGGTAGGAGATAACAGATAGTAATGTCAATACTAGAGGTATCTGGGGGTAGGAGATAACAGACAGTAATGTCAATACTAGAGGTATCTGGGGGTAGGAGATAACAGACAGTAATGTCAATACTAGAGGTATCTGGGGGTAGGAGATAACAGACAGTAATGTCAATACTAGAGTTATCTGGGGGTAGGAGATAACAGACAGTAATGTCAATACTAGAGGTATCTGGGGGTAGGAGATAACAGACAGTAATGTCAATACTAGAGGTATCTGGGGGGGTAGGAGATAACAGACAGTAATGTCAATACTAGAGGTATCTGGGGGTAGGAGATAACAGAGAGTAATGTCAATACTAGAGGTATCTGGGGGTAGGAGATAACAGACAGTAATGTCAGTACTAGGGGTATCTGGGGGTAGGAGATAACAGAGAGTAATGTCAATACTAGAGGTATCTGGGGGTAGGAGATAACAGACAGTAATGTCAGTACTAGAGGTATCTGGGGGTAGGAGATAACAGACAGTAATGTCAATACTAGAGGTATCTGGGGGTAGGAGATAACAGACAGTAATGTCAATACTAGAGGTATCTGGGGGTAGGAGATAACAGACAGTAATGTCAATACTAGAGGTATCTGGGGGTAGGAGATAACAGACAGTAATGTCAATACTAGAGGTATCTGGGGGGTAGGAGATAACAGACAGTAATGTCACTAGAGGTATCTGGGGGTAGGAGATAACAGACAGTAATGTCAGTACTAGAGGTATCTGGGGGGTAGGTGATAACAGACAGTAATGTCAATACTAGAGGTATCTGGGGGTAGGAGATAACAGACAGTAATGTCAATACTAGAGGTATCTGGGGGTAGGAGATAACAGACAGTAATATCAGTACTAGAGGTATCTGGGGGTAGGAGATAACAGATAGTAATGTCAATACTAGAGGTATCTGGGGGTAGGAGATAACAGACAGTAATGTCAATACTAGAGGTATCTGGGGGTAGGAGATAACAGACAGTAATGTCAATACTAGAGGTATCTGGGGGTAGGAGATAACAGACAGTAATATCAGTACTAGAGGTATCTGGGGGTAGGAGATAACAGACAGTAATGTCAATACTAGAGGTATCTGGGGGGGGGAGATAACAGACAGTAATGTCAATACTAGAGGTATCTGGGGGTAGGAGATAACAGATAGTAATGTCAGTACTAGAGGTATCTGGGGGGTAGGAGATAACAGACAGTAATGTCAATACTAGAGGTATCTGGGGGTAGGAGATAACAGACAGTAATGTCAATACTAGAGGTATCTGGGGGTAGGAGATAACAGACAGTAATGTCAATACTAGAGGTATCTGGGGTGTAGGAGATAGCAGAGAGTAATGTCAATACTAGAGGTATCTGGGGGTAGGAGATAACAGACAGTAATGTCAATACTAGAGGTATCTGGGGGTAGGAGATAACAGATAGTAATGTCAATACTAGAGGTATCTGGGGTGTAGAAGATAGCAGACAGTAATGTCAATACTAGAGGTATCTGGGGGTAGGAGATAACAGACAGTAATGTCAATACTAGAGGTATCTGGGGGTAGGAGATAACAGATAGTAATGTCAATACTAGAGGTATCTGGGGGTAGGAGATAACAGACAGTAATGTCAATACTAGAGGTATCTGGGGGTAGGTGATAACAGACAGTAAAGTCAATACTAGAGGTATCTGGGGGTAGGAGATAACAGACAGTAATGTCAATACTAGAGTTATCTGGGGGTAGGAGATAACAGACAGTAATGTCAATACTAGAGGTATCTGGGGGTAGGAGATAACAGACAGTAATGTCAGTACTAGAGGTATCTGGGGGGTAGGAGATAACAGACAGTAATGTCGGTACTAGAGGTATCTGGGGGTAGGAGATAACAGAGAGTAATGTCAATACTAGAGGTATCTGGGGGTAGGAGATAACAGACAGTAATGTCAATACTAGAGGTATCTGGGGGTAGGAGATAACAGAGAGTAATGTCAATACTATAGGAGGGGGTATAACAGACAGTAATGTCAATACTAGAGGTATCTGGGGGTAGGAGATAACAGATAGTAATGTCAATACTAGAGGTATCTGGGGGTAGGAGATAACAGACAGTAATGTCAATACTAGAGGTATCTGGGGGGTAGGTGATAACAGACAGTAATGTCAATACTAGAGGTATCTGGGGGTAGGAGATAACAGACAGTAATGTCAATACTAGAGTTATCTGGGGGTAGGAGATAACAGACAGTAATGTCAATACTAGAGGTATCTGGGGGTAGGAGATAACAGACAGTAATGTCAGTACTAGAGGTATCTGGGGGGTAGGAGATAACAGACAGTAATGTCGGTACTAGAGGTATCTGGGGGTAGGAGATAACAGAGAGTAATGTCAATACTAGAGGTCTCTGGGGGTAGGAGATAACAGACAGTAATGTCGGTACTAGGGGTATCTGGGGGTAGGAGATAACAGAGAGTAATGTCAATACTATAGGTATCTGGGGGTAGGAGATAACAGACAGTAATGTCAGTACTAGAGGTATCTGGGGGTAGGAGATAACAGACAGTAATGTCAATACTAGAGGTATCTGGGGGGTAGGAGATAACAGACAGTAATGTCAATACTAGAGGTATCTGGGGGTAGGAGATAACAGACAGTAATGTCAATACTAGAGGTATCTGGGGGTAGGAGATAACAGACAGTAATGTCAATACTAGAGGTATCTGGGGGGTAGGAGATAACAGACAGTAATGTCAATACTAGAGGTATCTGGGGGGTAGGAGATAACAGACAGTAATGTCAGTACTAGAGGTATCTGGGGGTAGGTGATAACAGACAGTAATGTCAATACTAGAGGTATCTGGGGGTAGGAGATAACAGACAGTAATGTCAATACTAGAGGTATCTGGGGGTAGGAGATAACAGACAGTAATATCAGTACTAGAGGTATCTGGGGGTAGGAGATAACAGATAGTAATGTCAATACTAGAGGTATCTGGGGGTAGGAGATAACAGACAGTAATGTCAATACTAGAGGTATCTGGGGGGTAGGAGATAACAGACAGTAATGTCAATACTAGAGGTATCTGGGGGTAGGAGATAACAGACAGTAATATCAGTACTAGAGGTATCTGGGGGTAGGAGATAACAGATAGTAATGTCAATACTAGAGGTATCTGGGGGTAGGAGATAACAGACAGTAATGTCAATACTAGAGGTATCTGGGGGTAGGAGATAACAGACAGTAATGTCAGTACTAGAGGTATCTGGGGGGGGGGGGTAGGAGATAACAGACAGTAATGTCAATACTAGAGGTATCTGGGGGTAGGAGATAACACACAGTAATGTCAATACTAGAGGTATCTGGGGGTAGGAGATAACAGACAGTAATGTCAATACTAGAGGTATCTGGGGTGTAGGAGATAGCAGACAGTAATGTCAATACTAGAGGTATCTGGGGGTAGGAGATAACAGACAGTAATGTCAGTACTAGAGGTATCTGGGGGTAGGAGATAACAGATAGTAATGTCAATACTAGAGGTATCTGGGGTGTAGAAGATAGCAGGAGGTATCTGGGGGTAGGAGATAACAGACAGTAATGTCAATACTAGAGGTATCTGGGGGTAGGAGATAACAGACAGTAATGTCAATACTAGAGGTATCTGGGGGTAGGAGATAACAGACAGTAATGTCAATACTAGAGGTATCTGGGGGGTAGGTGATAACAGACAGTAAAGTCAATACTAGAGGTATCTGGGGGTAGGAGATAACAGACAGTAATGTCAATACTAGAGGTATCTGGGGGTAGGAGATAACGACAGTAATGTCAATACTAGAGGTATCTGGGGGTAGGAGATAACAGACAGTAATGTCAGTACTAGAGGTATCTGGGGGGTAGGAGATAACAGACAGTAATGTCAATACTAGAGGTATCTGGGGGTAGGAGATAACAGACAGTAATGTCAATACTAGAGGTATCTGGGGGTAGGAGATAACAGACAGTAATGTCAATACTAGGGGTATCTGGGGGTAGGAGATAACAGAGAGTAATGTCAATACTATAGGTATCTGGGGGTAGGAGATAACAGACAGTAATGTCAGTACTAGAGGTATCTGGGGGTAGGAGATAACAGACAGTAATGTCAATACTAGAGGTATCTGGGGGTAGGAGATAACAGACAGTAATGTCAGTACTAGAGGTATCTGGGGGTAGGAGATAACAGACAGTAATGTCAATACTAGGGGTATCTGGGGGTAGGAGATAACAGACAGTAATGTCAATACTAGAGGTATCTGGGGGTAGGAGATAACAGACAGTAATGTCAATACTAGAGGTATCTGGGGGTAGGAGATAACAGACAGTAATGTCAATACTAGAGGTATCTGGGGGTAGGAGATAACAGACAGTAATGTCAGTACTAGAGGTATCTGGGGGGTAGGAGATAACAGACAGTAATGTCAATACTAGAGGTATCTGGGGGTAGGAGATAACAGACAGTAATGTCAATACTAGAGGTATCTGGGGGTAGGAGATAACAGACAGTAATATCAGTACTAGAGGTATCTGGGGGTAGGAGATAACAGACAGTAATGTCAATACTAGAGGTATCTGGGGAGGGGGGTAGGAGATAACAGACAGTAATGTCAATACTAGAGGTATCTGGGGGGTAGGAGATAGCAGACAGTAATGTCAATACTAGAGGTATCTGGGGGTAGGAGATAGCAGACAGTAATGTCAATACTAGAGGTATCTGGGGTGTAGGAGATAGCACAGAGTAATGTCAATACTAGAGGTATCTGGGGGTAGGAGATAACAGACAGTAATGTCAGTACTAGAGGTATCTGGGGGTAGGAGATAACAGACAGTAATGTCAGTACTAGAGGTATCTGGGGGTAGGAGATAACAGACAGTAATGTCAATACTAGAGGTATCTGGGGGTAGGAGATAACAGACAGTAATGTCAATACTAGAGGTATCTGGGGGTAGGAGATAACAGACAGTAATATCAGTACTAGAGGTATCTGGGGGTAGGAGATAACAGATAGTAATGTCAATACTAGAGGTATCTGGGGGTAGGAGATAACAGACAGTAATGTCAATACTAGAGGTATCTGGGGGTAGGTGATAACAGACAGTAATGTCAATACTAGAGGTATCTGGGGGTAGGAGATAACAGACAGTAATGTCAATACTAGAGGTATCTGGGGGTAGGAGATAACAGACAGTAATGTCAATACTAGAGGTATCTGGGGGTAGGAGATAACAGACAGTAATGTCAGTACTAGAGGTATCTGGGGGGTAGGAGATAACAGATAGTAATGTCAATACTAGAGGTATCTGGGGGTAGGAGATAACAGACAGTAATGTCAGTACTAGAGGTATCTGGGGGTAGGTGATAACAGACAGTAATGTCAATACTAGAGGTATCTGGGGGTAGGAGATAACAGACAGTAATGTCAATACTAGAGGTATCTGGGGGTAGGAGATAACAGACAGTAATATCAGTACTAGAGGTATCTGGGGGTAGGAGATAACAGACAGTAATGTCAATACTAGAGGTATCTGGGGGTAGGAGATAACAGACAGTAATGTCAATACTAGAGGTATCTGGGGGTAGGAGATAACAGACAGTAATGTCAATACTAGAGGTATCTGGGGGTAGGAGATAACAGACAGTAATGTCAATACTAGAGGTATCTGGGGGTAGGAGATAACAGACAGTAATGTCAATACTAGAGGTATCTGGGGGTAGGAGATAACAGACAGTAATGTCAATACTAGAGGTATCTGGGGGTAGGAGATAACAGACAGTAATGTCAATACTAGAGGTATCTGGGGGTAGGAGATAACAGACAGTAATGTCAATACTAGAGGTATCTGGGGGTAGGAGATAGCAGACAGTAATGTCAATACTAGAGGTATCTGGGGGTAGGAGATAACAGACAGTAATGTCAATACTAGAGGTATCTGGGGGGTAGGAGATAACAGACAGTAATATCAGTACTAGAGGTATCTGGGGTAGGAGATAACAGACAGTAATATCAGTACTAGAGGTATCTGGGGGTAGGAGATAACAGACAGTAATATCAGTACTAGAGGTATCTGGGGGTAGGAGATAACAGACAGTAATATCAGTACTAGAGGTATCTGGGGGTAGGAGATAACAGACAGTAATGTCAGTACTAGAGGTATCTGGGGGGTAGGAGATAACAGACAGTAATATCAGTACTAGAGGTATCTGGGGGTAGGAGATAACAGACAGTAATGTCAATACTAGAGGAATTGATAGAGGGTCAGATGGAGATAACAGGTCAGTTCACAGTTCTGGTGGTCTCTCTTGCTGGGTCTTACTAGGGGTCTCTCTTGCTGGGTCTTACTAGGGGTCTCTCTTGCTGGGCTCTTACTAGGGGTCTCTCCTGCTGGGTTCTTACTAGGGTCTCTCCTGCTGGGTTCTTACTAGGGGTCTCTCTTGCTGGGGTCTTACTAGGGGTCTCTCTTGCTGGGGTCTTACTAGGGGTCTCTCTTGCTGGGTCTTACTAGGGGTCTCTCCTGCTGGGGTCTTACTTTGGGTCTCTCCTGCTGGGGTCTTACTAGGGGTCTCTCTTGCTGGGTCTTACTAGGGGTCTCTCTTGCTGGGCTCTTACTAGGGGTCTCTCCTGCTGGGTTCTTACTAGGGGTCTCTCTTGCTGGGGTCTTACTAGGGGTCTCTCTTGCTGGGGTCTTACTAGGGGTCTCTCTTGCTGGGTCGTACTAGGGGTCTCTCCTGCTGGGGTCTTACTAGGGGTCTCTCCTGCTGGGGTCTTACTAGGGTCTCTCTTGCTGGGTCTTACTAGGGGTCTCTGGGGGTCTTACTAGGGGTCTCTCTTGCTGGGTCTTACTAGGGCTCTCTCTTGCTGGGTCTTACTAGGGGTCTCTGGGGGTCTTACTAGGGGTCTCTCCTGCTGGGGTCTTACTAGGGGTCTCTCCTGCTGGGGTCTTACTAGGGGTCTCTCTTGCTGGGTCTTACTAGGGGTCTCTCCTGCTGGGGTCTTACTAGGGGTCTCTGGGGGTCTTACTAGGGGTCTCTCTGGTGGGCTCTCTTGCTGTGGTCTTACTAGGGGTCTCTAGTGGTTCAACAAGTTATTTTGTGATTTTATTTCACCTTTATTTAACAGAGAGTGGTGTCAATACTTTGTCAGCACAACAGCACTTCTTGGATGACACACTTGAACAGGTACATCCAGTCCAATCACAGCCAGACTACAGCTGACTAGGGGTCTCTGGGTCAGAGAAACACTGCTACTGTAGATGGCCCTCTAGGACAGCTGACTAGGGGTCTCTGGGTCAGAGAAACACTGCTACTGTAGATGGCCTTCTAGGACAGCTGACTAGGGGTCTCTGGGTCAGAGAAACACTGCTACTGTAGATGGCCCTCTAGGACAGCTGACTAGGGGTCTCTGGGTCAGAGAAACACTGCTACTGTAGATGGCCCTCTAGGACAGCTGACTAGGGGTCTCTGGGTCAGAGAAACACTGCTACTGTAGATGGCCCTCTAGGACAGCTGACTAGGGGTCTCTGGGTCAGAGAAACACTGCTACTGTAGATGGCCCTCTAGGACAGCTGACTAGGGGTCTCTGGGTCAGAGAAACACTGCTACTGTAGATGGCCTTCTAGGACAGCTGACTAGGGGTCTCTGGGTCAGAGAAACACTGCTACTGTAGATGGCCTTCTAGGACAGCTGACTAGGGTCTCTGGGTCAGAGAAACACTGCTACTGTAGATGGCCCTCTAGGACAGCTGACTAGGGGTCTCTGGGTCAGAGAAACACTGCTACTGTAGATGGCCCTCTAGGACAGCTGACTAGGGGTCTCTGGGTCAGAGAAACCCTGCTACTGTAGATGGCCCTCTAGGACAGCTGACTAGGGGTCTCTGGGTCAGAGAAACACTGCTACTGTAGATGGCCCTCTAGGACAGCTGACTAGGGGTCTCTGGGTCAGAGAAACACTGCTACTGTAGATGGCCCTCTAGGACAGCTGACTAGGGGTCTCTGGGTCAGAGAAACACTGCTACTGTAGATGGCCTTCTAGGACAGCTGACTAGGGGTCTCTGGGTCAGAGAAACACTGCTACTGTAGATGGCCCTCTAGGACAGCTGACTAGGGGTCTCTGGGTCAGAGAAACACTGCTACTGTAGATGGCCTTCTAGGACAGCTGACTAGGGGTCTCTGGGTCAGAGAAACACTGCTACTGTAGATGGCCCTCTAGGACAGCTGACTAGGGGTCTCTGGGTCAGATAAACACTGCTACTGTAGATGGCCTTCTAGGACAGCTGACTAGGGGTCTCTGGGTCAGAGAAACACTGCTACTGTAGATGGCCTTCTAGGACAGCTGACTAGGGGTCTCTGGGTCAGAGAAACACTGCTACTGTAGATGGCCCTCTAGGACAGCTGACTAGGGGTCTCTGGGTCAGATAAACACTGCTACTGTAGATGGCCTTCTAGGACAGCTGACTAGGGGTCTCTGGGTCAGAGAAACACTGCTACTGTAGATGGCCCTCTAGGACAGCTGACTAGGGGTCTCTGGGTCAGAGAAACACTGCTACTGTAGATGGCCCTCTAGGACAGCTGACTAGGGGTCTCTGGGTCAGAGAAACACTGCTACTGTAGATGGCCTTCTAGGACAGCTGACTAGGGGTCTCTGGGTCAGAGAAACACTGCTACTGTAGATGGCCCTCTAGGACAGCTGACTAGGGGTCTCTGGGTCAGAGAAACACTGCTACTGTAGATGGCCTTCTAGGACAGTTGACTAGGGGTCTCTGGGTCAGAGAAACACTGCTACTGTAGATGGCCTTCTAGGACAGCTGACTAGGGGTCTCTGGGTCAGAGAAACACTGCTACTGTAGATGGCCTTCTAGGACAGCTGACTAGGGGTCTCTGGGTCAGAGAAACACTGCTACTGTAGATGGCCTTCTAGGACAGCTGACTAGGGGTCTCTGGGTCAGAGAAACACTGCTACTGTAGATGGCCTTCTAGGACAGCTGACTAGGGGTCTCTGGGTCAGAGAAACACTGCTACTGTAGATGGCCCTCTAGGACAGTTGACTAGGGGTCTCTGGGTCAGGGAAACACTGCTACTGTAGATGGCCCTCTAGGACAGCTGCCTAGGGTCTCTGGGTCAGAGAAACCTTGCTACTGTAGATGGCCCTCTAGGACAGCTTTAACACTGCTACTGTAGATATATCCCAAAAGGCATCCTATTCTTGTGCACTACTTTTGAGCACGGGCCCTGGTCATAAGTGCACTACGTAGGGAATATGGAGGCCATTTAGGACGCAAAGCCTGTAACTCGAGCCTTATTTCAGCTGTGATGCATTCTGTAAGCTCACCCTTATTTATTGACGTCTCCGGTTGGCTAAGGGTGTTACAAGAATGTGCACCGCTCATTCCTGACCGACCACAGACTGGGGCTGCAACTCAAATGGCCCTGGTCTAAAGTAGTGCACTATATGGTGAATACGGTGCCAACCAGGCCACACACGGACAATAATGACAGACATGATATAACGGTCATCCACGTTATACTCTTTATAGCCTATAGCCTAGCATACGCTGTCCAATAACCTGCAACACGGAACGCTGCATGCATGAAACACGCTGCTTACTGCACTACTGGCGCACCTTGCAGCGCCTGGCCAGTTGGTTCACGCTACCGCAGAAGGGCAGACAGTCTTACTGTGCGTTCTGTGACAGACCGGCTCTTTATTTTTTCCCCCAACATAACAAGTTAGGCTACTGATACAAATAACGTTTTTTTTAAACAATTAAGTGTTAATTGTATCTACTTATTACGCATAAGGGGTATTCTATTCAATATCTCCGCAGAGAGACACCTTGCCAGGGCGACTTTCCCCGCTGCCCATCTTCGGGAGAACTGTGCGCTGAGCAGCGAGTGAACAGGTAACGCCTGACCCGATCAGATAGAGTGAACAGGTAACGCCTGACCCGACCAGATAGAGTGAACAGGTAACGCCTGACCCGACCAGATAGAGTGAACAGGTAACGCCTGACCCGACCAGATAGAGTGAACAGGTAACGCCTGATCCGATCAGATAGAGTGAACAGGTAACGCCTGACCCGACCAGATAGAGTGAACAGGTAACGCCTGACCCGATCAGATCGAGTGAACAGGTAACGCCTGACCCGACCAGATAGAGTGAACAGGTAACGCCTGACCCGACCAGATAGAGTGAACAGGTAACGCCTGACCCGATCAGATAGAGTGAACAGGTAACGCCTGACCCGACCAGATAGAGTGAACAGGTAACGCCTGACCCGATCAGATCGAGTGAACAGGTAACGCCTGACCCGACCAGATAGAGTGAACAGGTAACGCCTGACCCGACCAGATAGAGGGCGCTGGGTGGCATTATAGAACACTGATGTAAATCCATTCTTAAGGCCATTGTGACAACTTCTATTCTCCAGGCAAAACGCACTAAAATGTGCCCGTATTTTTATTTTTTATTTTTTATTTTGAGAGAACAGTAAACATTTCAATTCGGGATATAGCTAATGATAATCAATATATATATATATATTTGCAAATAACATGAAACGCTCCTGTATTTGCCTCACAAACATGTAATAACGAATGAATAAGAGAAATAGCAGAGTCCAACATACCGTTCATTTGTCTTTCATTCGTCGGCGCCATTGTTCATTTATGGTTTAATTGATTGGTCTCAAAAAGCTCTGTTCTTCCAGCTAAAATTGTTTAAATAATGTTTGGAGATAAACTAGAATGTCTCCTTTATAGACCAAGAATGTCTTTAACATGGTGACGTCGCGCCCCGTGGGCAAGGTTGGGCCATCCTTGTTCCTGGCGGGTTGCCTGGGCGTCATGGAAGAACACTGGCTGATTACAGTAAAGAGTCGAGAAGAATCAAGTTGCCCAATTATTTTCTCTCTGCACTGTTGCCGCGAGGCCACGGTTTCACTGCATCAGAGCGTTTGTGTTTGTGTCGTTTTGAAATGGAGAGCGGAGCAAGTGGAGAGCTCTGATGACTGGGGAGGGAGAGAGGATACGTGTTCTCTTGTTGACATTCATACCTATATGTTACACTTTAGAAGAGTTGAAACATTTATGCTATTTTATTAGGGCAATATATTTCCTATGTGGAATATTTTCAATTTAGAATTTGAGAATTCTGTATTTTTCCCCGAAGACATAAACATAGAGAAGTGACTCATCATCTTGCATATAGCAAGTGTTGGCATCTGTTGATGGCTTGTATTTCTCCATGAGTAAGACGTTTGACATCAACTTTCTAGGTATCATCGTGTATTTTGTAGTTAGGCCTGCCGTTAGTAATTTCCGTTTGCTGTTTTTTGTTGTAATAAAAAAAAATCAGTGACGATACAGTTAGCTATGATGCAATAATAATAATAGGTATTGTTATATTTAATTTGTAGAGCGCATTTCCCATGCTCATTGCGCATCTGTAGACATGAATAAAGGTCAGTGGCATTAAACCCCGAGCTAAGTAAGCTGATACTAGATCTGTTCATAAGTGCAACTCGTAGTACAGTGTCATGCTAAGAATCAGATCTAGGGGACCTCTAGTGGCTGATAAAAAGTACTACAGACTCATTGAAAATGGCTTCCTGTGAACCTGTATGATTGTAACCAGGGGCAGTCTGGGATCAGAAATCCACCTGGGCATTTCTAAAACCCTGGCCCATTGTGTTTCTTCCAGGGCCCCCAGTATTAGCCAGACAACATTTTGAGCAGCGATTGGTGTAAGCATTTCAAAACGACACAAACAAAACGCTCTGATGCAGTGAAACCGTGGACTTGCGGCAACAGTGCAGAGAGAAAATAATTGGGCAACTTGATTCTTCTCGACTCTTTACTGTAATCAGCCAGTGTTCTTCCATGACGCCCAGGCAACCCGCCAGGAACAAGGATGGCCCAACCTTGCCCACGGGGCGCGACGTCACCATGTCAAAGACATTCTTGGCCTATAAAGGAGACATTCTAGTTTATCTCCAAACATTTTATAGATTTTTGTTTTAGCTGGAAGAACAGAGCTGTTTGAGACCAATCAATTAAACCATAAATCTCAACATACATCAACAACACAGCTCAGGCACTAGGAAGCTCTCTCATCCATTTATATGCAGATGATACAGTCTTATACTCTGCCTGCCCCTCCACAGGGATTTTGTGTTAAATGCTCTACAACAAAGCTTTCTTAGCGTCCAATAAGCTTTCTCTATCCTTAACCTTGTTCTGAACACCTCCAAAACCAAGGTCATGTGGTTTGGTAAGAAGAACGCCCCTCTCCCCACAGGTGTGATTACTACCTCTGAGGGTTTAGAGTTTGAGGTAGTCACCTCATACAAGTACTTGGCTAGACGGCACACTGTCCTTCTCTCAGCACATATCAAAGCTGCAGGCTAAAGTTAAATCTTGGTTTCCTCTGTCGTAATCGCTCCTCTTTCACCCCAGCTGCCTAACTAACCCTGATTCAGATGACCATCCTACTAGATTACAGAGACATCATTTATAGTTCGGCAGGTAAGGGTGCTCTCGAGCGGCTAGATGTTCTTTACCATTCGGCCATCAGATTTGCCACTAATGCTCCTTATAGGACACATCACTGCACTCCGTACTCCTCTGTAAACTGGTCATCTCTGTATACCTGTCGCAAGACCCACTGGTTGATGCTTATTTATAAAACCCTCTTAGGCCTCACCCCCCCCCTATCTGAGATATCTACTGCAGCCCTCATCCTTCACATACAACACCTGTTCACTTCCCCCTATCTGAGATATCTACTGTAGCCCTCATCCTCCACATACAACACCTGTTCACTTCCCCCTATCTGAGATATCTACTGTAGCCCTCATCCTTCACATACAACACCTGTTCACTTCCCCCTATCTGAGATATCTACTGTAGCCCTCATCCTCCACATACAACACCCGTTCTGCCAGTCACATTCTGTTAAAGGTCCTTAAAGCACACACATCCCTGGGTTGCTCCTCTTTTCAGTTCGCTGCAGCTTGCGTCTGGAGCGAGCTGCAACAGACACTCAAACTGGACAGTTTTATCATGGACACTCTTACTGACAGTTGTGGCTACTTTGTGTGATGCATTGTTGTCTCTACCTTCTTGCCCTTTGCTGTTGTCTGTGCCCAATAATGTTTGTACCATGTTGTGTTGCTACCATGTTGTTGTCATATTGTGTTGCTACCATGTTGTGTTGCTACCATGTTGTTGTCATATTGTGTTGCTACCATGTTGTGGTGCTACCATGTTGTTGTTATATTGTGTTGCTACCATGTTGTTGTCATATTGTGTTGCTACCATGTTGTTATTATGTTGTGTTGCTACCATGTTGTTGTCTTATTGTGTTGCTACCATGTTGTTGTCTTATTGTGTTGCTACCATGTTGTGGTGCTACCATGTTGTTGTTATATTGTGTTGCTACCATGTTGTGTTGCTACCATGTTGTGTTGCTACCATGTTGTTGTCTTATTGTGTTGCTACCATGTTGTTGTCTTATTGTGTTGCTACCATGTTGTGTTGCTACCATGTTGTTGTCATATTGTGTTGCTACCATGTTGCTACCATGTTGTGTTGCTACCATGTTGTTGTCTTATTGTGTTGCTACCATGTTGTTGTCTTATTGGGTTGCTACCATGTTGTTGTCTTATTGTGTTGCTACCATGTTGTTGTCTTATTGTGGTGCTACCATGTTGTTGTTATATTGTGTTGCTACCATGTTGTTGTCATATTGTGTTGCTACCATGTTGTTGTCTTATTGTGTTGCTACCATGTTGTTGTCTTATTGTGTTGCTACCATGTTGTTGTCTTATTGTGTTGCTACCATGTTGTGGTGCTACCATGTTGTTGTTATATTGTGTTGCTACCATATTGTGTTGCTACCATGTTGTTGTCATATTGTGTTGCTACCATGTTGTTGTTATATTGTGTTGCTACCATGTTGTTGTCTTATTGTGTTGCTACCATGTTGTTATTATGTTGTGTTGCTACCATGTTGTTATCATATTGTGTTGCTACCATGTTGTTGTCATATTGTGTTGCTACCATGTTGTGTTGCTACCATGTTATTGTCATATTGTGTTGCTACCATGTTGTTGTCATATTGTGTTGCTACCATGTTGTTGTCATATTGTGTTACTACCATGTTGTTGTTATATTGTGTTGCTACCATGTTGTTGTCATATTGTGTTGCTACCATGTTGTGTTGCAACCATGTTGTTGTCATATTGTGTTGCTACCATGTTGTGTTGCTACCATGTTGTTGTCATATTGTGTCGCTGCCATGTTGTGTCATATTGTGTTGCTACCATGTTGTTGTCATATTGTGTTGCTACCATGTTGTTGTCATATTGTGTTGCTACCATGTTGTGTTGCTACCATGCTGTTGTTATGTTGTGTTGCTACCATGTTGTTGTCTTATTGTGTTGCTACCATGTTGTTGTCATATTGTGTTGCTACCATGTTGTGTTGCTACCATGTTGTTGTCATATTGTGTCGCTGCCATGTTGTGTCATATTCTGTTGCTACCATGTTGTTGTCATTTTGTGTTGCTACCATGTTGCTACCATGTTGTGTTGCTACCATGCTGTTGTTATATTGTGTTGCTACCATGTTGTTGTCTTATTGTGTTGCTACCATGTTGTTGTCTTATTGTGTTGCTACCATGTTGTGTTGCTACCATGTTGTTGTCATATTGTGTTGCTACCATGTTGTTGTCATATTGTGTTGCTACCGTGTTGTTGTCATATTGTGTTGCTACCATGTTGTTGTTATGTGTTGCTGCCGTGTTGTTGTCATGTTGTGTTGCTACCATGTTGTTGTCTTATTGTGTTGCTACCATGTTGTTGTCTTATTGTGTTGCTACCATGTTGTTGTCTTATTGTGTTGCTACCATGTTGTTGTCATATTGTGTTGCTACCATGTTGTGTTGCTACCATGTTGTTGTCTTATTGTGTTGCTACCATGTTGTTGTTATATTGTGTTGCTACCATGTTGTTGTCATATTGTGTTGCTACCATGTTGTGTTGCTACCATGTTGTTGTCATATTGTGTTGCTACCATGTTGTTGTCATATTGTGTTGCTACCATGTTGTTGTCATATTGTGTTGCTACCATGTTGTTGTCATATTGTGTTGCTACCATGTTGTTGTCATATTGTGTTGCTACCATGTTGTTGTCATATTGTGTTGCTACCGTGTTGTTGTCATATTGTGTTGCTACCATGTTGTTGTCATGTGTTGCTGCCGTGTTGTTGTCATATTGTGTTGCTACCATGTTGTTGTCATGTGTTGCTGCCGTGCTATGTTGTTGTCTTAGGTCTCTCTTTATGTAGTGTTGTGTTGTCTCTCTTGTCGTGATGTGTGTTTTGTCCTATATTTTTATTAAATGTATTTATAGCTCCGTTCCCACAGGAAACCTTTTGCCTTTTGGTAGGTCCTCATTGTAAATAACAACTTGTTCTTAACTGACTTGCCTAGTTAAATAAAGGTTTAAAAAAATAAAACATGGGGTAACATTTATGCTTTCACTACTAAAGTGGATAATCTGTTGACATGTGTTGGACGAACATACATACAATTATATGGGGTGTTTTCCCTCATTGTGTCTGTTACAGTTGAAGTGGACCTATGATGACAATTACAGGCCTCTCTCATCTTTTTAAGTGGGAGAACTTGCACAATTGGTGGCTGACTAAATTACTTTTTTTGCCCCACTGTACAATTAGATGGTTTTACATGTTAGCTACCATCTGCACTATTTCTAAGTGAATATCCTTTATTTTTGGTACAGATTAACTAATTCATTGAATAGCAATAATTATATGTACTGTTAAAAAGACTGAGCATAGGATATTTTTGAATGTAGATGTGTTTTTTAATGATAATGACAATTGTGAATTTATATTTTTGTCTACCAAAGAAATTCTAATGAACCAGATAATTGACACATGACACTTTCTCAATTCTATTGAGAAAACATTTCCTGAAACCAACCAACTTCCTCTTGTCTCATCATTGCTCCTGTTTTTACAGGAAACATCAAATCTAATGTAATGCTATTGGTCACATACACGTGTTGGGCAGATGCTATTCCGGATGTAGCGTAATGTTTGTGCTTCTAGCTCCGACAGTGCAGTAACATCTAACAATCTAATGTAATGCTATTGGTCACATACACGTGTTGGGCAGATGCTATTCCGGATGTAGCGTAATGTTTGTGCTTCTAGCTCCGACAGTGCAGTAACATCTAACAATCTAATGTAATGCTATTGGTCACATACACGTGTTGGGCAGATGCTATTCCGGATGTAGCGTAATGTTTGTGCTTCTAGCTCCGACAGTGCAGTAACATCTAACAATCTAATGTAATGCTATTGGTCACATACACGTGTTGGGCAGATGCTATTCCGGATGTAGCGTAATGTTTGTGCTTCTAGCTCCGACAGTGCAGTAACATCTAACAATCTAATGTAATGCTATTGGTCACATACACGTGTTGGGCAGATGCTATTCCGGATGTAGCGTAATGTTTGTGCTTCTAGCTCCGACAGTGCAGTAACATCTAACAATCTAATGTAATGCTATTGGTCACATACACGTGTTGGGCAGATGCTATTCCGGATGTAGCGTAATGTTTGTGCTTCTAGCTCCGACAGTGCAGTAACATCTAACAATCTAATGTAATGCTATTGGTCACATACACGTGTTGGGCAGATGCTATTCCGGATGTAGCGTAATGTTTGTGCTTCTAGCTCCGACAGTGCAGTAACATCTAACAATCTAATGTAATGCTATTGGTCACATACACGTGTTGGGCAGATGCTATTCCGGATGTAGCGTAATGTTTGTGCTTCTAGCTCCGACAGTGCAGTAACATCTAACAATCTAATGTAATGCTATTGGTCACATACACGTGTTGGGCAGATGCTATTCCGGATGTAGCGTAATGTTTGTGCTTCTAGCTCCGACAGTGCAGTAACATCTAACAATCTAATGTAATGCTATTGGTCACATACACGTGTTGGGCAGATGCTATTCCGGATGTAGCGTAATGTTTGTGCTTCTAGCTCCGACAGTGCAGTAACATCTAACAATCTAATGTAATGCTATTGGTCACATACACGTGTTGGGCAGATGCTATTCCGGATGTAGCGTAATGTTTGTGCTTCTAGCTCCGACAGTGCAGTAACATCTAACAATCTAATGTAATGCTATTGGTCACATACACGTGTTGGGCAGATGCTATTCCGGATGTAGCGTAATGTTTGTGCTTCTAGCTCCGACAGTGCAGTAACATCTAACAATCTAATGTAATGCTATTGGTCACATACACGTGTTGGGCAGATGCTATTCCGGATGTAGCGTAATGTTTGTGCTTCTAGCTCCGACAGTGCAGTAACATCTAACAATCTAATGTAATGCTATTGGTCACATACACGTGTTGGGCAGATGCTATTCCGGATGTAGCGTAATGTTTGTGCTTCTAGCTCCGACAGTGCAGTAACATCTAACAAGTAATATCGAACAAATGACACAACATATACCCAGTACACACAAATCTAAGGATTAGAATTAAGAATATATAAATATATGTCAGATTGGCAAAGACCAAGATACAGTAGAATAGTATAGAATACAGTGTACACATATGAGATGAGTAATGCAAGATATGTAAACATCATTAAAGTGACTAGTGATCCATGTATTAAAATGGCCAGTGATTTGAGTCTCTGTGTAGGCAGCAGCCTCTAATGTGCTAGTGATGGCTGTTTAACAGTCTGATGGTCTTGAAATAGAAGCTGTTTTTCAGTCTCTCGGTCCCAGCTTTGATGTACCTGTACTGACCTCGCCTTCTTGTGAAAAAGGCCCCCCAGAAAAGGTCCATGTTGACCGACAATGTCGTAGGCTTCATGGATATAATATAATATAATATAATATACTACCTGACTGATCAGTTGTCATCCAGGAGAGAGGTTTTATCAGAGCAGGGGTTCAAAATCATTAATTATTTATTCAAAAAGCTCTGAAAATGCCATAAATCCAGCTCAGGTCTACACAGTATGTGCAGGGTAACGTCCTGAATGTGTGGTAGAGTTAGCCAGTCCTAACCCAGATATATGTCCCTGAATGTGTGGTAGAGTTAGCCAGTCCTAACCCAGATATATGTCCCTGAATGTGTGGTAGAGTTAGCCAGTCCTAACCCAGATATATGTCCCTGAATGTGTGGTAGAGTTAGCCAGTCCTAACCCAGATATATGTCCCTGAATGTGTGGTAGAGTTAGCCAGTCCTAACCCAGATATATGTCCCTGAATGTGTGGTAGAGTTAGCCAGTCCTAACCCAGATATATGTCCCTGAATGTGTGGTAGAGTTAGCCAGTCCTAACCCAGATAACATAACAATATGCCCTGAATGTGTGGTAGAGTTAGCCAGTCCTAACCCAGATATATGTCCCTGAATGTGTGGTAGAGTTAGCCAGTCCTAACCCAGATATATGTCCCTGAATGTGTGGTAGAGTTAGCCAGTCCTAACCCAGATATATGTCCCTGAATGTGTGGTAGAGTTAGCCAGTCCTAACCCAGATAACATAACAATATGTCCCTGAATGTGTGGTAGAGTTAGCCAGTCCTAACCCAGATAACATAACAATATGTCCCTGAATGTGTGGTAGTTAGCCAGTCCTAACCCAGATAACATAACAATATGTCCCTGAATGTGTGGTAGAGTTAGCCAGTCCTAACATAGATATATGTCCCTGAATGTGTGGTAGAGTTAGCCAGTCCTAACCCAGATAACATAACAATATGTCCCTGAATGTGTGGTAGAGTTAGCCAGTCCTAACCCAGATAACATAACAATATGTCCCTGAATGTGTGGTAGTTAGCCAGTCCTAACCCAGATAACATAACAATATGTCCCTGAATGTGTGGTAGAGTTAGCCAGTCCTAACCCAGATAACATAACAATATGTCCCTGAATGTGTGGTAGAGTTAGCCAGTCCTAACCCAGATAACATAACAATATGTCCCTGAATGTGTGGTAGAGTTAGCCAGTCCTAACCCAGATAACATAACAATATGTCCCTGAATGTGTGGTAGAGTTAGCCAGTCCTAACCCAGATATATGTCCCTGAATGTGTGGTAGAGTTAGCCAGTCCTAACCCAGATATATGTCCCTGAATGTGTGGTAGTTAGCCAGTCCTAACCCAGATAACATAACAATATGTCCCTGAATGTGTGGTAGAGTTAGCCAGTCCTAACCCAGATAACATAACAATATGTCCCTGAATGTGTGGTAGAGTTAGCCAGTCCTAACCCAGATAACAACAATATGAGTTAGCCAGTCCTAACCCAGATAACATAACAATATGTCCCTGAATGTGTGGTAGTTAGCCAGTCCTAACCCAGATATATGTCCCTGAATGTGTGGTAGTTAGCCAGTCCTAACCCAGATAACATAACAATATGTCCCTGAATGTGTGGTAGAGTTAGCCAGTCCTAACCCAGATAATATAACAATATGTCCCTGAATGTGTGGTAGTTAGCCAGTCCTAACCCAGATAACAACAATATGAGTTAGCCAGTCCTAACCCAGATATATGTCCCTGAATGTGTGGTAGAGTTAGCCAGTCCTAACCCAGATAACAACAATATGAGTTAGCCAGTCCTAACCCAGATAACATAACAATATGTCCCTGCATGTGTGGTAGAGTTAGCCAGTCCTAACCCAGATAACAATATGTCCCTGAATGTGTGGTAGAGTTAGCCAGTCCTAACCCAGATAACATAACAATGTCCCTGAATGTGTGGTAGAGTTAGCCAGTCCTAACCCAGATAACAACAATATGAGTTAGCCAGTCCTAACCCAGATAACATAACAATATGTCCCTGAATGTGTGGTAGAGTTAGCCAGTCCTAACCCAGATATATGTACCTGAATGTGTGGTAGAGTTAGCCAGTCCTAACCCAGATATATGTCCCTGAATGTGTGGTAGAGTTAGCCAGTCCTAACCCAGATAACAACAATAACCCAGATAACATAACAATATGTCCCTGAATGTGTGGTAGAGTTAGCCAGTCCTAACCCAGATAACATAACAATATGTCCTGAATGTGTGGTAGAGTTAGCCAGTCCTAACCCAGATATATGTCCCTGAATGTGTGGTAGAGTTAGCCAGTCCTAACCCAGATATATGTCCCTGAATGTGTGGTAGAGTTAGCCAGTCCTAACCCAGATAACATAACAATATGTCCCTGAATGTGTGGTAGTTAGCCAGTCCTAACCCAGATAACATAACAATATGTCCCTGAATATGTGGTAGTTAGCCAGTCCTAACCCAGATATATGTCCCTGAATGTGTGGTAGAGTTAGCCAGTCCTAACCCAGATATATGTCCCTGAATGTGTGGTAGAGTTAGCCAGTCCTAACCCAGATAACAACAATATGAGTTAGCCAGTCCTAACCCAGATAACATAACAATATGAGTTAGCCAGTCCTAACCCAGATAACATAACAATATGCCCTGAATGTGTGGTAGAGTTAGCCAGTCCTAACCCAGATAACATAACAATATGAGTTAGCCAGTCCTAACCCAGATAACATAACAATATGTCCCTGAATGTGTGGTAGAGTTAGCCAGTCCTAACCCAGATAACATAACAATATGTCCCTGAATGTGTGGTAGAGTTAGCCAGTCCTAACCCAGATAACATAACAATATGTCCCTGAATGTGTGGTAGAGTTAGCCAGTCCTAACCCAGATAACATAACAATATGTCCCTGAATGTGTGGTAGTTAGCCAGTCCTAACCCAGATAACATAACAATATGTCCCTGAATGTGTGGTAGAGTTAGCCAGTCCTAACCCAGATAACATAACAATATGTCCCTGAATGTGTGGTAGAGTTAGCCAGTCCTAACCCAGATATATGTCCCTGAATGTGTGGTAGAGTTAGCCAGTCCTAACCCAGATATATGTCCCTGAATGTGTGGTAGTTAGCCAGTCCTAACCCAGATAACATAACAATATGTCCCTGAATGTGTGGTAGAGTTAGCCAGTCCTAACCCAGATAACATAACAATATGTCCCTGAATGTGTGGTAGAGTTAGCCAGTCCTAACCCAGATAACAACAATATGAGTTAGCCAGTCCTAACCCAGATATATGTCCCTGAATGTGTGGTAGAGTTAGCCAGTCCTAACCCAGATAATATAACAATATGTCCCTGAATGTGTGGTAGTTAGCCAGTCCTAACCCAGATAACAACAATATGAGTTAGCCAGTCCTAACCCAGATAACATAACAATATGTCCCTGAATGTGTGGTAGAGTTAGCCAGTCCTAACCCAGATAACAACAATATGAGTTAGCCAGTCCTAACCCAGATAACATAACAATATGTCCCTGAATGTGTGGTAGAGTTAGCCAGTCCTAACCCAGATATATGTACCTGAATGTGTGGTAGAGTTAGCCAGTCCTAACCCAGATATATGTCCCTGAATGTGTGGTAGAGTTAGCCAGTCCTAACCCAGATAACAACAATATGATTTAGCCAGTCCTAACCCAGATAACATAACAATATGTCCTGAATGTGTGGTAGAGTTAGCCAGTCATAACCCAGATAATATAACAATATGTCCCTGAATGTGTGGTAGAGTTAGCCAGTCCTAACCCAGATAACATAACAATATGTCCCTGAATGTGTGGTAGAGTTAGCCAGTCCTAACCCAGATATATGTCCCTGAATGTGTGGTAGAGTTAGCCAGTCCTAACCCAGATAACAACAATATGAGTTAGCCAGTCCTAACCCAGATAACATAACAATATGTCCCTGAATGTGTGGTAGAGTTAGCCAGTCCTAACCCAGATAACATAACAATATGTCCCTGAATGTGTGGTAGTTAGCCAGTCCTAACCCAGATATATGTCCCTGAATGTGTGGTAGAGTTAGCCAGTCCTAACCCAGATAACATAACAATATGTCCCTGAATGTGTGGTAGTTAGCCAGTCCTAACCCAGATAACATAACAATATGTCCCTGAATGTGTGGTAGTTAGCCAGTCCTAACCCAGATAACATAACAATATGTCCCTGAATGTGTGGTAGAGTTAGCCAGTCCTAACCCAGATAACATAACAATATGTCCCTGAATGTGTGGTAGAGTTAGCCAGTCCTAACCCAGATAACATAACAATATGTCCCTGAATGTGTGGTAGTTAGCCAGTCCTAACCCAGATATATGTCCCTGAATGTGTGTTAGAGTTAGCCAGTCCTAACCCAGATAACATAACAATATGTCCCTGAATGTGTGGTAGTTAGCCAGTCCTAACCCAGATAACATAACAATATGTCCCTGAATGTGTGGTAGTTAGCCAGTCCTAACCCAGATAACATAACAATATGTCCCTGAATGTGTGGTAGAGTTAGCCAGTCCTAACCCAGATAACATAACAATATGTCCCTGAATGTGTGGTAGAGTTAGCCAGTCCTAACCCAGATATATGTCCCTGATATATATGTCCCTGAATGTGTGGTAGAGTTAGCCAGTCCTAACCCAGATAACATAACAATATGCCCTGAATGTGTGGTAGAGTTAGCCAGTCCTAACCCAGATAACATAACAATATGTCCCTGAATGTGTGGTAGAGTTAGCCAGTCCTAACCCAGATATATGTCCCTGAATGTGTGGTAGAGTTAGCCAGTCCTAACCCAGATATGTCCCTGAATGTGTGGTAGAGTTAGCCAGTCCTAACCCAGATAACATAACAATATGCCCTGAATGTGTGGTAGAGTTAGCCAGTCCTAACCCAGATATATGTCCCTGAATGTGTGGTAGAGTTAGCCAGTCCTAACCCAGAGATAACATAACAATATGTCCCTGAATGTGTGGTAGAGTTAGTTATGGGGCAGAGAGAAAAATAAATGTGCCGTTTTTATAGCTAATCTCACGCTATTTTACACATCTTGCCATGAGGCTTGAAAGAAAATGTTGCTGTTTTTATAGCTAATTTCCTGTATCGTTTTTTTTTCTTCCAAATAATTTTCATGGTTTATGACGTGTTTGTTACAGGTCCCAGGATTGAGACCAGGAGAACAGACAATATTGTCCCCGATGTCACAGGAAGCCCAGAACGATCATCAAGGACATGAACCAGCTGAGCCACTGCCTGTTCACCCCGCTACCATCCAATAGGTTTCTTCTTTCAAGTTAAACGTGCAATACGCTGAAATCACTCTGCCATTTCCTGGGTTGCTAAAGTTCTAATAGTTTGCCTCGTTTCAGTTCATGTGACAAAACAAGCAGTCATTGCGTAGAGTATCATTGTGCCCATCTAAACCGATGTGAAATATATTTCCCATAAAACCCAAAATATTACATTTTCAGCTGTTTGAAGCTGGTGTACAAAACAGGAAGTAAAAGAAGCAAAACAATAAACGTAAACACTGTGAAGCATAGAAATAGAGCACATAGAACAGATCCACTGCTGCTTACACCTGTTTTCAATGAGAATCACGGATCTATAACTCACATTTCTATGTGAATTTGGTCGGATCGCCCCCAAAAGTTACGTATTAGACTATATTTAACAACAAACACTGTTTAATAAACAAATACGTTGCTCTTGAAATGAGATAGTACAACTATCCATTTGCTCTTACTATATATATATATATATATATATATATATATATATATATATATATATATATATATATATATACACACACACAAATAGGTACAGACAAATCTATACAACATTCTTTACCGAAGAGAAATGTACAGACTTTCACCTTTACCCAGGTACAGCCTCACAGGTAAACCCTTCTCTCCTCTATTCTCATCTCCCCTCCTTCCAACTCTTCATCTCCAATAGAGAGCTGTAGATAACAGAAATTATTATTTTATCTGTAGAAATCCTGTACTTATTATTTGTAATCATATTAGGAGCCAATTGAGACTCGCGTACAACTCGCAACAAAAGTCAAACTTTGGGGGAGGGGTCTTAATATTGATCATTTGACAGAGAGACTGCATCAATCTCACCGGAGAGAGGATCCGAGGGAGCGAAACAGCTCATATCGGTCTAAGTATTTGTAGCCATTGTATCTGATACTGTCTGGTCCAAAATAAGAGTATGACAGCCGCTGCCTTATGCACGATGCACTGTTTGGATGCTGGAATTAATTTTTGGAGTGGTTGAATGAGCGGTCGCAGGTAGCCTCGTTTTTGAAGTGTTAATTGCCACATTAAAAATGTCATATATTTCTACTGTTAAATGACTTGTCTTTACTAATAGGCCCATAAATTAAAATGTATTGAGGCAAGTACATGTATCCAATAGAGGCTCCCCTTTAATGTCACGGTATAATTCACGCTCTGGCTGCCACTGACAAACACACCAACTCAACTGAGGACCAACTCTGATCATGAGACCACTTTTTTATACTGCCATCTGCTGCTAATAAACTGTACTGCATGTTGATAGTTCTGAGTCCAGCTAAACTCTACTGCATGTTGGTGGTTCTGAGTCCAGCTAAACTCTACTGCGTGTTGGTGATTCTGAGTCCAGCTAAACTCTACTGCATGTTGGTGATTCTGAGTCCAGCTAAACTGTACTGCATGTTGATAGTTCTGAGTCCAGCTAAACTCTACTGCATGTTGATAGTTCTGAGTCCAGCTAAACTCTACTGCATGTTGATAGTTCTGAGTCCAGCTAAACTCTACTGCATGTTGGTGATTCTGAGTCCAGCTAAACTCTACTGCATGTTGGTAGTTCTGAGTCCAGCTAAACTCTACTGCATGTTGGTAGTTCTGAGTCCAGCTAAACTCTACTGCATGTTGGTGGTTCTGAATCCTGCTATGTTATTATGGACATTACTGCTGGGGGGGGCTGAGGAACATAGACCCTGCTATGTTATTATGGACAGTACTGCTGGGGGCTGAGGAACATAGACCCTGCTATGTTATTATGGACAGTACTGCTGGGGGGAGGGGCTGAGGAACATAGACCCTGCTATGTTATTATGGACAGTACTGCTGGGGGGGTGGTGGCTGAGGAACATAGAACCTGCTATGTTATTATGGACAGTACTGCTGGGGGGCTGAGGAACATAGACCCTGCTATGTTATTATGGACAGTACTGCTGGGGGGCTGAGGAACATAGACCCTGCTATGTTATTATGGACAGTACTGCTGGGGGGCTGAGGAACATAGACCCTGCTATGTTATTATGGACAGTACTGCTGGGGGGGGGGAGGCTGAGGAACATAGAACCTGCTATGTTATTATGGACAGTACTGCTGGGGGGGGGCTGAGGAACATAGACCCTGCTATGTTATTATGGACAGTACTGCTGGGGGGGGGCTGAGGAACATAGACCCTGCTATGTTATTATGGACAGTACTGCTGGGGGGGGCTGAGGAACATAGACCCTGCTATGTTATTATGGACAGTACTGCTGGGGGAGGGGCTGAGGAACATAGACCCTGCTATGTTATTATGGACAGTACTGCTGGGGGGGAACATAGACCGTGCTATGTTATTATGGACAGTACTGCTGGGGGGGGCTGAGGAACATAGACCCTGCTATGTTATTATGGACAGTACTGCTGGGGGGGGGTGGGGGCTGAGGAACATAGACCTGCTATGTTATTATGGACAGTACTGCTTGGGGGGGGGCTGAGGACCATAGACTCTGCTATGTTATTATGGACAGTACTGCTGGGGGGGGGCTGAGGAACATAGACCCTGCTATGTTATTATGGACAGTACTGCTGGGGGGGGGGGCTGAGGAACATAGACCCTGCTATGTTATTATGGACAGTACTGCTGGGGGGGGGCTGAGGACCATAGACCCTGCTATGTTATTATGGACAGTACTGCTGGGGGGAGGGCTGAGGAACATAGACCCTGCTATGTTATTATGGACAGTACTGCTGGGGGGCTGAGGAACATAGACCCTGCTATGTTATTATGGACAGTACTGCTGGGGGAAGGGCTGAGGAACATAGACCCTGCTATGTTATTATGGACAGTACTGCTGGGGGGCTGAGGAACATAGACCCTGCTATGTTATTATGGACAGTACTGCTGGGGGGGGGGGCTGAGGAACATAGAACCTGCTATGTTATTATGGACAGTACTGCTGGGGGGGGGGTGGGGGCTGAGGACCATAGACTCTGCTATGTTATTATGGACAGTACTGCTGGGGGCCTGAGGAACATAGACCCTGCTATGTTATTATGGACAGTACTGCTGGGGGGCTGAGGAACATAGACCCTGCTATGTTATTATGGACAGTACTGCTGGGGGGCTGAGGAACATAGACCCTGCTATGTTATTATGGACAGTACTGCTGGGGGGGGTGGGGGCTGAGGAACATAGAACCTGCTATGTTATTATGGACAGTACTGCTGGGGGGGGGTGGGGGCTGAGGAACATAGAGACCTGCTATGTTATTATGGACAGTACTGCTGGGGGGCTGAGGACCATAGACTCTGCTATGTTATTATGGACAGTACTGCTGGGGGGAGGGGCTGAGGAACTTAGACCCTGCTATGTTATTATGGACAGTACTGCTGGGGGGCTGAGGAACATAGACCCTGCTATGTTATTATGGACAGTACTGCTGGGGGGGCTGAGGAACATAGACCCTGCTATGTTATTATGGACAGTACTGCTGGGGGGCTGAGGAACATAGACCCTGCTATGTTATTATGGACAGTACTGCTGGGGGGCTGAGGAACATAGACCCTGCTATGTTATTATGGACAGTACTGCTGGGGGCTGAGGAACATAGACCCTGCTATGTTATTATGGACAGTACTGCTGGGGGGCTGAGGAACATAGACCCTGCTATGTTATTATGGACAGTACTGCTGGGGGGCTGAGGAACATAGACCCTGCTATGTTATTATGGACAGTACTGCTGGGGGGGGAACATAGACCCTGCTATGTTATTATGGACAGTACTGCTGGGGGGGAACATAGACCCTGCTATGTTATTATGGACAGTACTGCTGGGGGGGCTGAGGAACATAGACCCTGCTATGTTATTATGGACAGTACTGCCTGGGGGGGGCTGAGGAACATAGACCCTGCTATGTTATTATGGACAGTACTGCTGGGGGGCCTGAGGAACATAGAACCTGCTATGTTATTATGGACAGTACTGCTGGGGGGGCTGAGGACCATAGACTCTGCTATGTTATTATGGACAGTACTGCTGGGGGGAGGGGCTGAGGAACTTAGACCCTGCTATGTTATTATGGACAGTACTGCTGGGGGGGGCTGAGGAACATAGACCCTGCTATGTTATTATGGACAGTACTGCTGGGGGGCTGAGGAACATAGACCCTGCTATGTTATTATGGACAGTACTGCTGGGGGCTGAGGAACATAGACCCTGCTATGTTATTATGGACAGTACTGCTGGGGGCTGAGGAACATAGACCCTGCTATGTTATTATGGACAGTACTGCTGGGGGGCTGAGGAACATAGACCCTGCTATGTTATTATGGACAGTACTGCTGGGGGGCTGAGGAACATAGACCCTGCTATGTTATTATGGACAGTACTGCTGGGGGGGGAACATAGACCCTGCTATGTTATTATGGACAGTACTGCTGGGGGGGAACATAGACCCTGCTATGTTATTATGGACAGTACTGCTGGGGGGGGGCTGAGGAACATAGACCCTGCTATGTTATTATGGACAGTACTGCTGGGGGGGCTGAGGAACATAGACCCTGCTATGTTATTATGGACAGTACTGCTGGGGGGCTGAGGAACATAGACCCTGCTATGTTATTATGGACAGTACTGCTGGGGGGGCTGAGGAACATAGACCCTGCTATGTTATTATGGACAGTACTGCTGGGGGGGCTGAGGAACATAGACCCTGCTATGTTATTATGGACAGTACTGCTGGGGGGCTGAGGAACATAGACCCTGCTATGTTATTATGGACAGTACTGCTGGGGGCTGAGGAACATAGACCCTGCTATGTTATTATGGACAGTACTGCTGGGGGGCTGAGGAACATAGACCCTGCTATGTTATTATGGACAGTACTGCTGGGGGGGCTGAGGAACATAGACCCTGCTATGTTATTATGGACAGTACTGCTGGGGGGGGCTGAGGAACATAGACCCTGCTATGTTATTATGGACAGTACTGCTGGGGGGGGCTGAGGAACATAGACCCTGCTATGTTATTATGGACAGTACTGCTGGGGGGGGCTGAGGAACATAGACCCTGCTATGTTATTATGGACAGTACTGCTGGGGGGCTGAGGAACATAGACCCTGCTATGTTATTATGGACAGTACTGCTGGGGGGAAACATAGACCCTGCTATGTTATTATGGACAGTACTGCTGGGGGGACATAGACCCTGCTATGTTATTATGGACAGTACTGCTGGGGGGGCTGAGGAACATAGACCCTGCTATGTTATTATGGACAGTACTGCTGGGGGGCTGAGGAACATAGACCCTGCTATGTTATTATGGACAGTACTGCTGGGGGGGGCTGAGGAACATAGACCCTGCTATGTTATTATGGACAGTACTGCTGGGGGCTGAGGAACATAGACCCTGCTATGTTATTATGGACAGTACTGCTGGGGGGGGCTGAGGAACATAGACCCTGCTATGTTATTATGGACAGTACTGCTGGGGGGGGGCTGAGGAACATAGACCCTGCTATGTTATTATGGACAGTACTGCTGGGGGGCTGAGGAACATAGACCCTGCTATGTTATTATGGACAGTACTGCTGGGGGGGGCTGAGGAACATAGACCCTGCTATGTTATTATGGACAGTACTGCTGGGGGGGGCTGAGGAACATAGACCCTGCTATGTTATTATGGACAGTACTGCTGGGGGGGGGCTGAGGAACATAGACCCTGCTATGTTATTATGGACAGTACTGCTGGGGGGGGGCCTGAGGAACATAGACCCTGCTATGTTATTATGGACAGTACTGCTGGGGGGCTGAGGAACATAGACCCTGCTATGTTATTATGGACAGTACTGCTGGGGGGGTCTAGCTGAGGAACATAGACCCTGCTATGTTATTATGGACAGTACTGCTGGGGGCTGAGGAACATAGACCCTGCTATGTTATTATGGACAGTACTGCTGGGGGCTGAGGAACATAGACCCTGCTATGTTATTATGGACAGTACTGCTGGGGGGCTGAGGAACATAGACCCTGCTATGTTATTATGGACAGTACTGCTGGGGGGCTGAGGAACATAGACCCTGCTATGTTATTATGGACAGTACTGCTGGGGGCTGAGGAACATAGACCCTGCTATGTTATTATGGACAGTACTGCTGGGGGGGGGGCTGAGGAACATAGACCCTGCTATGTTATTATGGACAGTACTGCTGGGGGGGGCTGAGGAACATAGACCCTGCTATGTTATTATGGACAGTACTGCTGGGGGGCTGAGGAACATAGACCCTGCTATGTTATTATGGACAGTACTGCTGGGGGGCTGAGGAACATAGACCCTGCTATGTTATTATGGACAGTACTGCTGGGGGAGGGGGGCTGAGGAACATAGACCCTGCTATGTTATTATGGACAGTACTGCTGGGGGGCTGAGGAACATAGACCCTGCTATGTTATTATGGACAGTACTGCTGGGGGGGGCTGAGGAACATAGACCCTGCTATGTTATTATGGACAGTACTGCTGGGGGGGCTGAGGAACATAGACCCTGCTATGTTATTATGGACAGTACTGCTGGGGGCTGAGGAACATAGACCCTGCTATGTTATTATGGACAGTACTGCTGGGGGGGGCTGAGGAACATAGACCCTGCTATGTTATTATGGACAGTACTGCTGGGGGGCTGAGGAACATAGACCCTGCTATGTTATTATGGACAGTACTGCTGGGGGGCTGAGGAACATAGACCCTGCTATGTTATTATGGACAGTACTGCTGGGGGGGGCTGAGGAACATAGACCCTGCTATGTTATTATGGACAGTACTGCTGGGGGGGGGCTGAGGAACATAGACCCTGCTATGTTATTATGGACAGTACTGCTGGGGGGGGGGCTGAGGAACATAGACCCTGCTATGTTATTATGGACAGTACTGCTGGGGGGTGGGGGCCTGAGGAACATAGACCCTGCTATGTTATTATGGACAGTACTGCTGGGGGGGCTGAGGAACATAGACCCTGCTATGTTATTATGGACAGTACTGCTGGGGGAGGGGGCTGAGGAACATAGACCCTGCTATGTTATTATGGACAGTACTGCTGGGGGGGCTGAGGAACATAGACCCTGCTATGTTATTATGGACAGTACTGATGGGGGGCTGAGGAACATAGACCCTGCTATGTTATTATGGACAGTACTGCTGGGGGGCTGAGGAACATAGACCCTGCTATGTTATTATGGACAGTACTGCTGGGGTGGGGGCTGAGGAACATAGACCCTGCTATGTTATTATGGACAGTACTGCTGGGGGGGGGCTGAGGAACATAGACCCTGCTATGTTATTATGGACAGTACTGCTGGGGGGGGCTGAGGAACATAGACCCTGCTATGTTATTATGGACAGTACTGCTGGGGGGGGCTGAGGAAGATAGACCCTGCTTTGTTATTATGGACAGTACTGCTGGGGGGGCTGAGGAACATAGACCCTGCTATGTTATTATGGACAGTACTGCTGGGGCTGAGGAACATAGACCCTGCTATGTTATTATGGACAGTACTGCTGGGGGGGGCTGAGGAACATAGACCCTGCTATGTTATTATGGACAGTACTGCTGGGGGGGCTGAGGAACATAGACCCTGCTATGTTATTATGGACAGTACTGCTGAGGGGGCTGAGGAACATAGACCCTGCTATGTTATTATGGACAGTACTGCTGGGGGGCTGAGGAACATAGACCCTGCTATGTTATTATGGACAGTACTGCTGGGGGGGGAACATAGACCCTGCTATGTTATTATGGACAGTACTGCTGGGGGGCTGAGGAACATAGACCCTGCTATGTTATTATGGACAGTACTGCTGGGGGGAATGAGGAACATAGACCCTGCTATGTTATTATGTTATTATGGACAGTACTGCTGGGGGGCTGAGGAACATAGACCCTGCTATGTTATTATGTTATTATGGACAGTACTGCTGGGGGGGCTGAGGAACATAGACCCTGCTATGTTATTATGGACAGTACTGCTGGGGGGCTGAGGAACATAGACCCTGCTATGTTATTATGTTATTATGGACAGTACTGCTGGGGGGGGGGCTGAGGAACATAGACCCTGCTATGTTATTATGTTATTATGGACAGTACTGCTGGGGGGCTGAGGAACATAGACCCTGCTATGTTATTATGTTATTATGGACAGTACTGCTGGGGGGGGCTGAGGAACATAGACCCTGCTATGTTATTATGTTATTATGGACAGTACTGCTGGGGGGGGGGCTGAGGAACATAGACCCTGCTATGTTATTATGTTATTATGGACAGGTTCACTGTTCCGGAAATAGTTCACTTCTTCAGATAACTTCTCTCGGTGTGTGACTGAATACATTTAATTTCAGCTGGTCAACGTGTCGTGCTGTTCAGTGTTTATTAAGCCACGTGACCTTGACCTGCTTGTACGGAGTAGAGCTGAATGGGCCCCGCTATGGACCCGAGCTGAAAGGATGACCTGAGACCTAAATGTCATTATCATTCTGTCTCTCAATTTGCCAGTCGCTACAACACAGCTACTTCTGTAAATACTTCATTTCTACGTGTTTTTCTGTACGGGGAAGTCTCAGTGGAGAGCGATGTCTCTTTCACAACTTTGAGCCGAACGGATAGAATTGGACGAGCAACTGATTGTCAGTCTGTAATTGGTTTCACTGTGTGGGTTTCACTGTGTGGGTTTTACTGTGTGGGTTTCACTGTGTGGGTTTCATTGTGTGGGTTTCACTGTGTGGGTTTCACTGTGTGGGTTTCACTGTGTGGGTTTCACATAGTGGGTTTTACTGTGTGGGTTTCACATAGTGGGTTTTACTGTGTGGGTTTCATTGTGTGGGTTTCACTGTGTGGGTTTCACTGTGTGGGTTTCACTGTGTGGGTTTCACTGTGTGGGTTTTACTGTGTGGGTTTCACTGTGTGGGTTTCACTGTGTGGGTTTTACTGTGTGGGTTTCACTGTGTGGGTTTCACTGTGTGGGTTTCACTGTGTGGGTTTTACTGTGTGGGTTTCACTGTGTGGGTTTCACTCTGTTTTTAAACAAGATTCTATCCAGTAGCCTTTTCAGGAGGAAATCTATGAATGTGTCACAAAGGGCAGCTTATTCCCTTCATAGTGCACTACTTTTAATGGGCCCTGGTTGAAAGTAGGGCACTTTATTATCGGTAAATAGGGTGCAATTTGGGACGCATACCCTATGTTCTTTTCCTGCTTGGAGCCATTCTAGACCGGATGGGGAGAGTAATAGGATTTCCTTTATCAATTTGACTTGAAATGATTACGCCTCGCCTCAGTAAGCTCTGACAATCTACAGCACACAAATGTACACACAACTCAAACTCTCATCTTTTGGGAACATTTTTGGATAAAAATAACAATTTTGCAGCTTGTCTAAAAAATGTCCTCTACTCTTTTTGTATTATACAATAGAGACAGTTACTGAACACGACTGATTATAATTATACAATAGAGGCAGTTACTGAACACGACTGATTATAATTATACAATAGAGACAGTTACTGAACACGACTGGTTATAATTATACAATAGAGTCCCCGGGAAGGAAAATGCTTCTCTTTTTTTCATGTATACTCTGTAGACTCCCTCAATCTCTCCCTCTTGCTTTTCTTTTCAAATCAGTGTATAGGGAGAGGTTTTCCTGGTCTGAGAGAGAGAGAAAAAATGATGGAGAGAGAGGAGACAGAGTGCAATAGAGAGAGAGAGAGAGAGAGAGAGAGAGAGAGAGAGAGAGAGAGAGAGAGAGAGAGAGAGAGAGAGAGAGAGAGAGAGAGAGAGAGAGAGAGAGAGAGAAGAGAGAGAGAAGAGAGATATATCGATGGAGAAAGAGAGAGATAATGATGGAGAGAGAGATGGAGAGAGATAACAATGGAGGGAGAGAGAGAGATAATGATGGAGAGACAGAGAGAGGGAGAGCGAGAAAGAGAGAGAGAGACAGAGACAAAGAGAGAGACAGGTATTGTTGCAGAAAAGCCACACATTGGTATTGTGTCAGTGTGGACCTGTATTAATGTTCCAGGTAGTGAGCAGTATTTGTGTTTGAATAGAAAGCAGACCGTGTGAGAGTGGATGTGCTCTGCTCTCCTCTCCTCATCTCTCTCTCTCCTCACTCCTCTCTCTCTTCTCCCTCCTCTCTCTCTCTCTTCCCTCCTCTCCTCCTCTCTCTCTCTCTCCCCTCCCTCTCTCTCTCTCTCCTCCCTCCCCTCTCTCTCTCCTCCCTCCCCTCTCTCTCTCCCTCCCTCCTCTCTCTCTCTCCTCCCTCCCTCTCTCTCTCTCTCTCTCCTCCCTCCTCTCTCACTCTCCTCCCTCCTCTCTCTCTTCTCCCTCCCTTCTCTCTCTCTTCCCTCCTCTCTCTCTCCTCCCTCCCCTCTCTCTCTCCTCCCTCCTCTCTCTCTCTCCTCCCTCCCTCCCTTCTCTCTCTCTTCCCTCCCTCTCTCTCTCCTCCTCCCTCCTCTCTCTCTCTCCTCCCTCCCCTCTCTCTCTCCTCCCTCCTCCCTCCCTCCCTTCTCTCTCTCTTCCCTCCTCTCTCTCTCTCCTCCCTCCTCTCTCTCTCTCCTCCCTCCCTCCCTCCCTTCTCTCTCTCTTCCCTCCTCTCTCTCTCTCCTCCCTCCCCTCTCTCTCTCTCCTGCCTCCCCTCTCTCTCTCCTCCCTCCCTCCCGTCTCTCTCTCTCCTCTCCTCATCTCTCTCTCCTCCCTCCCCCTATCTCTCTCCTCTCCTCATCTCTCTCTCCTCCTCCCCTCTCTCTCTCCTCTTCTCATCTCTCTCTCCTCCCTCCCCTCTCTCTCCCTCTCTCTCTTGTGTATGCAGGTCTCCTCTCCTCATCTCTCTCTCTCCTCCCTCCCTCTCTCTCTCTCTCTCTCTTGTGTATGCAGCTCTCCTCTCCTCATCTCTCTCTCTCTCCTCATCTCTCTCTCTCCTCCCTCATCTCTCTCTCTCCTCTCCTCATCTCTGTCTCTCCTCCCTCCCTCTCTCTCCTCCCTCCTCTCTCTCTCATCCCTCCCCCTCTCTCCTCCCTCCTCTCTCTCTATGCAGCTCTCTTATCCTCATCTCTCTCTCCCTCTCCTCTCATATTCTCTCACTCCTCCCTCCCCTCTCTCTCCTCCCACCCCTCTCTCTCTCCTCCCTCCCCTCTCTCTCTCCTCCATCCCCTCTCTCTTTCCTCCCACCCCTCTCTCTCTCTCCTCCCAACCATCTCTCTCTCTCTCCTCTCCTCATCTCTCTCTCCTCTCCTCATCTCTCTCTCCTCCCTCCCCTCTCCTATCCTACCTCCCCTCTCTCTCTCTCCTACCTCCCCCTCTCTCTATCTCCTCCCTCCCCTCTCTCTCTCTCCTCCCTCCCCTCTCTCTCCTCCCCTCTCTCGCCTCCCTCCCTCTCTCTCTCTCTCTCCTCCCTCCCCTCTCTCTCTCTTGTGTATGCAGCTCTCCTCTATATTCATGCTGCTCACCCACTTGAATCAACGGCAGTAGTTTTTACTACTGAGTTTAGACAATATCATGTTTTTTAGAGGAGCTGAAACAGGTTTCTCTCCTCCCTCCCCTCTCTCTCTCTTCTCTCCTCTCCTCATCTCTCTCTCCACCTCCCCTCTCTCTCCTCCCTCCCCTCTCTCTCCTCCCTCCCTCCCCTCTCTCTTCTCCCTCCCCTCTCTCTCTCTCTCTCCTCCCTCCCCCTCTCTCTCTCCTCCCTCCCCTCTCTCTCCTCCCTCCTCTCTCTCTCATCCCTCCCCCTCTCTCTCTCCTCCCTCCCCTCTCTCTCTCCTCCCTCCTCTCTCTCTCTCTCTCTCTCTCTTGTGTATGCAGCTCTACTCCCTCCCTCTCTCCTCCCACCCCTCTCTCTCTCCTCCCTCCCCCCTCTCTCCTCCCTCCCCTCTCTCTTTCCTCCCACCCCTCTCTCTCTCTCCTCCCTCCCATCTCTCTCCTCATCTCTCTCTCCTCTCCTCATCTCTCTCTCCTCCCTCCCCTCTCTCTCTCCTCCCTCCCCCCTCTCTCTATCTCCTCCCCTCTCTCTCTCTCCTCCCTCCCCTCTCTCTCCCTCCCCTCTCTCTCCTCCCTCCCCTCCCCTCCCTCTCTCTCTCTCTCTCTCTCTCTCTCTCTCTCTCTCTCTCCTCCCTCCCCTCTCTCTCTCTCTCTCCTCCCTCCCCTCTCTCTCCTCCCTCCCTCTCTCTCTCTCTCCTCCCTCCCCTCTCTCTCCTCCCTCTCTCTCCTCCCTCCCCTCTCTCTCTCTCTATCTCCTCCCTCCCCTCTCTCTCTCTCCTCCCTCCCCTCTCTCTCCTCCCCTCTCTCTCCTCCCTCCCCCTCCCCCTCTCTCTCTCTCTCTCTCTCTCTCTCTCTCTCTCCTCCCTCCCCTCTCTCTCCTCCCTCCCCTCTCTCTCTCTCTCCTCCCTCCCCTCTCTCTCTCTCCTCCCTCCCCTCTCTCTCCTCCCTCCCCTCTCTCTCCTCCCTCCCCTCTCTCTCTCTTGTGTATGCAGCTCTCCTCTGTATTCATGCTGCTCACCCACTTGAATCAACGGCAGTAGTTTTTACTACGGAGTTTAGACAATATCATGTTTTTAGAGGAGCTGAAACAGGTTTCTCTCCTCCCTCCCCTCTCTCTCTCTCCTCTCCTCATCTCTCTCTTCTCCCTCCCCTCTCTCTCTCTTTTCTCCTCTCCTCATCTCTCTCTCCACCTCCCCTCTCTCTCCTCCCTCCCATCTCTCTTTCTCCTCTCCTCATCTCTCTCTCCCCCCTCCCCTCTCTCTCTCTCCTCCCTCCTTCCCCTCTCTCTCCTCCCTCCCCTCTCTCTCCTCCCTCCCCTCTCTCTCTCTCCTCCCTCCCCTCTCTCTCTCCTCCCTCCCCTCTCTCTCCTCTCTCCCCTATCTCTCTCTCCTCCCTCCCCTCTCTCTCTCTCTCTCTTCTGTATGCAGCTCTCCTATGTAGGAATGCTGCTCACCCACTTGAATCAACGGCAGTAGTTTTTACTACTGAGTTTAGACAATATCATGTTTTTAGAGGAGCTGAAACAGGTTTGGTGTTATACCTGATACACTAGTCCTGTATGGGTAATAACCTAATCCTGATAAACTAGTCCTGTATGGGTAATAACCTAATCCTGATAAACTAGTCCTGTATGGGCAATAACCTAGTCCTGATAAACTAGTCCTGTATGGACAATAACCTAGTCCTGATAAACTAGTCCTGTATGGGTAATAACCTAGTCCTGATAAACTAGTCATGTATGGGTAATAACCTCATCCTGATAAACTAGTCCTGTATGGGTAATAACCTAGTCCTGATAAACTAGTCCTGTATGGGTAATATCCTAGTCCTGATAAACTAGTCCTGTATGGGTAATAACCTAGTCCTGATAAACTAGTCTGATACACTAGTCCAGATAAACTAGTCCTGTATGGGTAATAACCTAGTCCTGATAAACTAGTCCTGTATGGGTAATAACCTAGTCCTGATAAACTAGTCCTGTATGGGTAATAGTCTAGTCCTGATAAACTAGTCCTGTATGGGTAATAACCTAGTCCTGATAAACTAGTCCTGTATGGGTAATAGTCTAGTCCTGATAAACTAGTCCTGTATGGGTAATAGTCTAGTCCTGATAAACTAGTCCTGTATGGGTAATAACCTAGTCCTGATAAACTAGTCCTGATAAACTAGTCCTGTATGGGCAATAACATAGTCCTGATAAACTAGTCCTGTATGGGTAATAACCTAGTCCTGATAAACTAGTCTGATACACTAGTCCAGATAAACTAGTCCTGTATGGGTAATAAAATGCCTTCCTAACCATCTTAAATAAACATGCCCCATTCAAGAAATTTAGAACCAGGAACAGATATAGCCCTTGGTTCTCCCCAGACCTGACTGCCCTTAACCAACACAAAAACATCCTATGGCGTTCTGCATTAGGATGTTTTGTAAGTCGCTCTGGATAAGAGCGTCTGCTAAATGACTTAAATGTAATGTAAATGTAGCATCGAACAGCCCCGTGATATGCAGCTATTCAGGGAAGCTAGAAACCGTTATACACAGGCAGTTAGAAAAGCCAAGGCTAGCTTTTTCAAGCAGAAATTTGCTTCCTGCAACACTAACTCAAAAAGTTCTGGGACACTGTAAAGTCCATGGAGAATAAGAACACCTCCTCCCAGCTGCCCACTGCACTGAAGATAGGAAACACTGTCACCACTGATAAATCCACCATAATTGAGAATTTCAATAAGCATTTTTCTCGGCTGGCCATGCTTTCCACCTGGCTACTCCTACCCCGGTCAACAGCACTGCACCCCCAACAGCAACTCGCCCAAGCCTTCCCCATTTCTCCTTCTCCCAAATCCATTCTGCTGATGTTCTGAAAGAGCTGAAAAATCTGGACCCCTACAAATCAGCCGGGCTAGACAATCTGGACCCTTTCTTTCTAAAATTATCTGCCGAAATTGTTGCCACCCCTATTACTAGCCTGTTCAACCTCTCTTTCGTGTCGTCTGAGATTCCCAGAGATTGGAAAGCAGCTGCGGTCATCCCCCTCTTCAAAGGGGGGGACACTCTTGACCCAAACTGCTACAGGCCTATATCTATCCTACCATACCTTTCTAAGGTCTTCAAAAGCCAAGTCAACAAAAAGATTACCGACCATTTCGAATCTAACCATACCTTCTCTGCTATGCAATCTGGTTTCAGAGCTGGTCATGGGTGCACCTCAGCCACGCTCAAGGTCCTAAACGATATCTTAACCGCCATCGATAAGAAACATTACTGTGCAGCCGTATTCATTGATCTGGCCAAGGCTTTTGATTCTGTCAACCACCACATCCTCATCGGCAGACTCGACAGCCTTGGTTTCTCAAATGATTGCCTCGCCTGGTTCACCAACTACTTCTCTGATAGAGTTCAGTGTATCAAATCGGAGGGTCTGCTGTCCGGACCTCTGGCAGTCTCTATGGGGGTGCCACAGGGTTCAATTCTTGGACCGACTCTCTTCTCTGTATACATCAATGAGGTCGCTCTTGCTGCTGGTGAGTCCCTGATCCACCTCTACGCAGACGACACCATTCTGTATACTTCCGGCCCTTCTTTGGACACTGTGTTAACAACCCTCCAGGCAAGCTTCAATGCCATACAACTCTCCTTCCGTGGCCTCCAATTGCTCTTAAATACAAGTAAAACTAAATCCATGCTCTTGACCGATCGCTACCTGCACCTACCCGCCTGTCCAACATCACTACTCTGGACGGCTCTGACTTAGAATACGTGGACAACTACAAATACTTAGGTGTCTGGGTAGACTGTAAACTCTCCTTCCAGACCCATATCAAACATCTCCAATCCAAAGTTAAATCTAGAATTGGCTTCCTATTTCGCAACAAAGCATCCTTCACTCATGCTGCCAAACATACCCTTGTAAAACTGACCATCCTACCAATCCTCGACTTTGGCAATGTCATTTACAAAATAGCCTCCAATACCCTACTCAACAAATTGGATGCAGTCTATCACAGTGCAATCCGTTTTGTCACCAAAGCCCCATATACTACCCACCATTGCGACCTGTACACTCTCGTTGGCTGGCCCTCGCATCATACTCGTCGCCAAACCCACTGGCTCCATGTCATCTACAAGACCCTGCTAGGTAAAGTCCCCCCTTATCTCAGCTCGCTGGTCACCATAGCATCTCCCACCTGTAGCACACGCTCCAGCAGGTATATCTCTCTGGTCACCCCAAAACCAATTCTTTCTTTGGCCGCCTCTCCTTCCAGTTCTCTGCTGCCAGTGACTGGAACGAACTGCAAAAATCTCTGAAACTGGAAACACTTATCTCCCTCACTAGCTTTAAGCACCAACTGTCAGAGCAGCTCACAGATTACTGCACCTGTACATAGCCCACCTATAATTTAGCCCAAGCAACTACCTCTTTCCCAACTGTATTTAATTTATTTATTTATTTTGCTCCTTTGCACCCCATTATTTTTATGTCTACTTTGCACATTCTTCCATTGCAAAACTACCATTCCAGTGTTTTACTTGCTATATTGTATTTACTTTGCCACCATGGCCTTTTTTGCCTTTACCTCCCTTCTCACCTCATTTGCTCACATTGTATATAGACTTATTTTTCTACTGTATTATTGACTGTATGTTTGTTTTACTCCATGTGTAACTCTGTGTCGTTGTATCTGTCGAACTGCTTTGCTTTATCTTGGCCAGGTCGCAATTGTAAATGAGAACTTGTTCTCAACTAGTTTACCTGGTTAAATAAAGGTGAAATAATAAAAAATAAAAAAAATAACCTAGTCCTGATAAACTAGTCCTGTATGGGTAATAGTCTAGTCCTGATAAACTAGTCCTGTATGGGTAATAGTCTAGTCCTGATAAACTAGTCCTGTATGGGTAATAACCTAGTCCTGATAAACTAGTCCTGTATGGGTAATAGTCTAGTCCTGATAAACTAGTCCTGTATGGGTAATAACCTAGTCCTGATAAACTAGTCCTGTATGGGTAATAGTCTAGTCCTGATAAACTAGTCCTGTATGGGTAATAGTCTAGTCCTGATAAACTAGTCCTGTATGGGTAATAGTCTAGTCCTGATACACTAGTCCTGTATGGGTAATAGTCTAGTCCTGATAAACTAGTCCTGTATGGGTAATAACCTAGTCCTGATAAACTAGTCCTGTATGGGTAATAGTCTAGTCCTGATAAACTAGTCCTGTATGGGTATTAGTCTAGTCCTGATACACTAGTCCTGTATGGGTAATAGTCTAGTCCTGATACACTAGTCCTGTATGGGTATTAGTCTAGTCCTGATACACTAGTCCTGTATGGGTAATAGTCTAGTCCTGATACACTAGTCCTGTATGGGTAATAGTCTAGTCCTGATAAACTAGTCCTGTATGGGTAATAGTCTAGTCCTGATAAACTAGTCCTGTATGGGTAATAGTCTAGTCCTGATAAACTAGTCCTGTATGGGTAATAACCTAGTCCTGATAAACTAGTCCTGTATGGGTAATAGTCTAGTCCTGATAAACTAGTCCTGTATGGGTAATAGTCTAGTCCTGATAAACTAGTCCTGTATGGGTAATAGTCTAGTCCTGATACACTAGTCCTGTATGGGTAATAGTCTAGTCCTGATAAACTAGTCCTGTATGGGTAATAACCTAGTCCTGATAAACTAGTCCTGTATGGGTAATAGTCTAGTCCTGATAAACTAGTCCTGTATGGGTATTAGTCTAGTCCTGATACACTAGTCCTGTATGGGTAATAGTCTAGTCCTGATACACTAGTCCTGTATGGGTATTAGTCTAGTCCTGATACACTAGTCCTGTATGGGTAATAGTCTAGTCCTGATAAACTAGTCCTGTATGGGTAATAGTCTAGTCCTGATAAACTAGTCCTGTATGGGTAATAACCTAGTCCTGATAAACTAGTCCTGTATGGGTAATAGTCTAGTCCTGATAAACTAGTCCTGTATGGGTAATAGTCTAGTCCTGATAAACTAGTCCTGTATGGGTAATAGTCTAGTCCTGATACACTAGTCCTGTATGGGTAATAGTCTAGTCCTGATAAACTAGTCCTGTATGGGTAATAACCTAGTCCTGATAAACTAGTCCTGTATGGGTAATAGTCTAGTCCTGATAAACTAGTCCTGTATGGGTATTAGTCTAGTCCTGATACACTAGTCCTGTATGGGTAATAGTCTAGTCCTGATACACTAGTCCTGTATGGGTATTAGTCTAGTCCTGATACACTAGTCCTGTATGGGTAATAGTCTAGTCCTGATACACTAGTCCTGTATGGGTAATAGTCTAGTCCTGATAAACTAGTCCTGTATGGGTAATAGTCTAGTCCTGATAAACTAGTCCTGTATGGGTAATAACCTCATCCTGATAAACTAGTCCTGTATGGGTAATAGTCTAATCCTGATAAACTAGTCCTGTATGGGTAATAACCTAGTCCTGATAAACTAGTCCTGTATGGGTAATAGTCTAGTCCTGATAAACTAGTCCTGTATGGGTAATAGTCTAGTCCTGATAAACTAGTCCTGTATGGGTAATAGTCTAATCCTGATAAACTAGTCCTGTATGGGTAATAGTCTAATCCTGATAAACTAGTCTGATACACTAGTCCTGTATGGGTAATAGTCTAATCCTGATTAACTAGTCCTGTATGGGTAATAACCTAGTCCTGATAAACTAGTCCTGTATGGGTAATAACCTAATCCTGATAAACTAGTCCTGTATGGGTAATAGTCTAATCCTGATTAACTAGTCCTGTATGGGTAATAACCTAGTCCTGATTAACTAGTCCTGTATGGGTAATAACCTAATCCTGTACTCTGTTTTATTGTAGCTGCTGACTGACGTCACCGTGAGAATAGATTAAAAACACAACATCAAATAATACAACAGAATAAAGCCACGTGACAATAACAGGTCTAATTCACCCTGTGTGTCTGTTATTAGTGTGATAAATCTATTCCCGACGTGCTGTGGTGACTTCCTGTTTGCGTCATTCTCAGCAGGAGGATTGTTTTGAATGGAAGGAGAACGGTGGACAGCCTGAGCATTATACCGCTGGTATGTGGGCACTGGGAGGCAGCTGTTTGTCGCCAGGTCCTACTGTATCCTACTGATCCTACTGTACTTATTCACACGGTTGACGCTGCTGTGGTATACGCTCTCGTGGCAGGCATGTTTGGCGGATTTCATTTATTTTATTGGCTTCTTCCGTGAAACCGACCCCGCGCTGTTGATCGCGGATTGGCTATCTTTTCAGTCTGATATTATATCCTAGGCATATGATTGGTGGACTTGCTAGTGCGCTATCCTCCTCAACCGTGCTACGACTATCCGGTGTGAATCCCATCCCATTGGTTACTGTCCCTGTCAGTCTGTACACTCTCTCTTGTGATTGGTGTTATGACAGCGCCGTGGACCTGCCCAGTCGTACCCGTCTGGTTGTGAGAGGCTGAGCTCTCTTCCTGGTCCTGCTGTCCACCGTGCGCCCGCCCTGACATCAACTTCCAAGGAGGAGCAGCTCGTCGGTTCGCGTGCGCTACTGCGGTACTGCAACCCCGGCTGCTATGTGACTCCATCGGGGGAACTTGGTTTGAATTAGCGGTCCGGTTATACCAAGGATAGGGTTCTGGTGCACCGTAGGTCATTGGAAGTGAAACGAGAGGTGCAGATAGGGTGCGAGGGTCTTCGACAGTGGAGCGTGGCAGCAGGAGGGGGATTTCTCTCGTTCCTATCAGATCTGCCTACAACCGGGGTCTGGCGTAGAATATGGCGGAACATCACTCTGTTTCCGATAGCAAGCATAAAGCTTCCGCTGCGAATATCGGAGCTTCTCTCTCTGGGAATGGACGGACCAGTCCAGTCGGGGACCGTCGGTAGTAGTCCTACGGGGCTCTCTCCACCGGGATAGCTCAGCCGGCAGGGTGGCAGTCCTTACTTTCGTTTACCATCCTGTTTCTGGCCTGGCTGGCTGGTTTCAGTGCCAGGCTCTTCGCTGTCATCCGATTTGAGAGCATCATCCACGAGTTTGACCCTTGGTGAGTAAAACAGTAACACGATCATTCACATCGATAATGGAGAATGTAGACAACTACCGCGCTACTGGAAATATATGCTGCTCTATCTGATCTAGCTCTGATTTCATGTTTGGCAACACAGCAGACAGAGCAGCGCAACATTTTGTATAAACTCAGCCACGTATCCTTTGTAGTAGTTCCAGAGTGACGATACATTGTAACAGTAATTGTGTGCATGTCGGATCCGGAGCAGAGCGCGCGTCTTCATAAAGAGGACAATGGTGCGGTGTGAGTGACACAGCGGATTGAACACGGAAACAAGAAGCAGCAGCCTGAAGAGTAGCCTATAGCCGACCTATCCTATCTATATGCATTTCCTCATTTACTATCCAACTGTTTGGCCGGATCTTACATAACAACTAGACGTTTACAGTTAGCGGTTTATTCCAGGATAGACTAATAATTGACTATTCGGCCATAGGCAGAAATATGCATTTTTGACTTGTATAACATGACGATGTCTATAGGCTATAAATCAAATAACTGACAACTACCGTAGTGCACTACTTGGGGAATTAGGGTGCCATTTGGGAGTCACTGAAGTCTGTAGGACTCTGTATTACATGGAGATTGACAACTATGACTATTGCTTCAAGACGAGTGGGGAAACAGTCTGTTAGTGAGAGGAGAATAATGAATTTAGTCTATGACTATTGGCATTACGATAGGAATTGTGCCTATTTGATGAGACTGAACGGATTTTCTAACTGTAGAACCTGTTGTGGAGAACTAGGAAATCGTCAGTCAGACCAATGCCTCCTTCTCCTCTGAGAGGAGACATTGTGAGAGGAGACAGTGTGAGAGGAGACAGTGTGAGAGGAGACAGTGTGAGAGGAGACAGTATCCGAGGAGACAGTATCCGAGGAGACAGTATCCGAGGAGACAGTATCCGAGGAGACAGTATCCGAGGAGACAGTATCCGAGGAGACAGTATCTGAGGAGACAGTGTGAAAGGAGACAGTATCCGAGGAGACCGTGTGAAAGGAGACAGTATCCGAGGAGACCGTGTGAAAGGAGACAGTATCCGAGGAGACAGTGTGAAAGGAGACCGTCTGAGAGGAGACGGTATCCGAGGAGACAGTGTGAGAGGAGACAGTATCCGAGGAGACAGTATCCGAGGAGACAGTATCCGAGGAGACAGTGTGAAAGGAGACAGTATCCGAGGAGACAGTGTGAGAGGAGACAGTGTCCGAGGAGACAGTATCCGAGGAGACAGTGTGAAAGGAGACCGTCTGAGAGGAGACGGTATCCGTGGAGACAGTGTGAGAGGAGACAGTGTGAGAGGAGACAGTGTGAGAGGAGACAGTATCTGAGGAGAGTATCTGAGGAGACAGTATCTGAGGAGACAGTATCCGAGGAGACAGTATCTGAGGAGACAGTGTGAAAGGAGACAGTATCCGAGGAGACAGTGTGAGAGGAGACAGTGTGAAAGGAGACTGTCTGAGAAGAGACAGTATCCGAGGAGACAGTGTGAGAGGAGACAGTGTGAGAGGAGACAGTCTGAGAGGAGACAGTATCCGAGGAGACAGTGTGAGAGGAGACAGTGTGAGAGGAGACAGTGTGAAAGGAGACAGTATCTGAGAGGAGACAGTATCCGAGGAGACTGTGAAAGGAGACAGTGTGAGAGGAGACAGTGTGAGAGGAGACAGTGTGAAAGGAGACAGTATCTGAGAGGAGACAGTATCCGAGGAGACAGTGTGAAAGGAGACAGTATCCGAGGAGACGGTGTGAGAGGAGACAGTGTGAGCGGAGACAGTCTGAGAGGAGACAGTCTGAGAGGAGACAATATCCGAGGAGACAGTGTGAGCGGAGACAGTCTGAGAGGAGACAGTCTGAGAGGAGACAGTCTGGGAGGAGACAGTATGACAGGAGACAGTATGACAGGAGACAGTCTGAGAGGAGACAGTCTGGGAGGAGACAGTATGACAGGAGAAGGTCTGAGAGGCTATTGCCCAGCTAAAGCCAGTATTGTATCATCTGTTGACAGTGATGTTGTTGTTGTATAATGACACTATGGAATTAACATTGTTTCATGTCAACTGTTTGATGCAGTTAAGATCAAGACTAGAGGAAAGACAAATACTAATTATGTTCTCTCCAGACCCTGTTCTGATACACCTGTATTACACCTGTATTACACCCGTATTATACCTGTATCACATCTGTATTATACCTGTATTACATCTGCATTACACCTGTATCACATCTGCATTACACCTGTATTACACCTGCATCACACCTGTATTATACCTGCATTACACCTGTATTACACCTGCATTACACCTGTATTACACCTGTATTACACCTTCATTACACCTGTATTACACCTGTATTACACCTGTATTACACCTGTATTACACCTTCATTACACCTGTATTACACCTGTATTACACCTGTATCACACCTGTATCACACCTGTATTACACCTGTATTACACCTGTATTATACCTGTATCACACCTGTATTACACCTGTATCACACCTGTATTACACCTGTATCACACCTGTATTATACCTGTATTATACCTGTATCACACCTGTATTATACCTGTATTATACCTGTATCACACCTGTATTATACCTGTATTACACCTGTATTACACCTGCATCACACCTGTATTATACCTGCATTATTTACATTTACATTTAAGTCATTTAGCAGACGCTCTTATCCAGAGCGACTTACAAATTGGTGCATTCACCTTATGACATCCAGGACTAGAGGAAAGACAAATACTAATTATGTTCTCTCCAGACCCTGTTCTGATACACCTGTATTACACCTGTATTATACCTGTATCACACCTGTATTAAACCTGTATTACACGTGTATCACACCTGTATTATACCTGTATTATACCTGCATTACACCTGTATCACACCTGTATTACACCTGTATTATACCTGTATTACACCTGTATCACACCTGTATTATACCTGTATCACACCTGTATTATACCTGTATCACACCTGTATTACACCTGTATCACACCTGTATCACACCTGTATTATACCTGTATCACACCTGTATTATACCTGTATCACACCTGTATCACACCTGTATTATACCTGTATCACATCTGTATTATACCTGTATTATACCTGTATTACACCTGTATTATACCTGTATCACACCTGTATCACACCTGTATCATACCTGTATTATACCTGTATCACACCTGTATTATACCTGCATTACACTTGTATTACACCTGTATCACACATGTATCACACCTGTATTACACCTGTGTTATACCTGCATTACTATGGGAACCAACCTACACTACACAGAGTACAATATGCATGTGAGGTTATGTTTTAGTGAGGTCGGAGTTGGACACAAAGAAACATATTACTACATAGTAGATGTGGTGATTGTTTTAACTTTTGGTGCTGTGTGTCCTCCTCTTCACCAGAGATCCTCTGGTGTTGCCTGCTGACTGACTAACAGACAGAGAGGATACATAGTGGATGAGCATCACCGTTTCCCTGTTTCTGGTGTCTGTGATGCTCTTTACTGAAGACATGTAGGACCCAGGTCCTCATGTTCCTTCAGAGAGGACATCTGAACAGAACCTCTTAATACCCAGACAGCGGTGGCTCTTGGCAGGGCAGCAGGGAGGGGGGGGCTGTGGTTTTAATTATAGCGAAGACAACTGGAGCGTTTTGTTGTTGCAGACTCAGGAAAAGTCCAGACACGAGGCGAGAGAAGCAGAATAAGTCGAGCCTGATTTTGAGAGCCCATGGGGGCGTACCAAATAGACATGTTGGTGGGTTAGTGTTCCAGTCAGACATGTTGGTGGGTTAGTGTTCTAGTCAGACATGGTGGTGGGTTAGTGTTCCAGGCAGACATGTTGGTGGGTTAGTGTTCCAGGCAGACATGTTGGTGGGTTAGTGTTCCAGTCAGACATGTTGGTGGGTTAGTGTTCTAGTCAGACATGTTGGTGGGTTAGTGTTCCAGTCAGACATGTTGGTGGGTTAGTGTTCTAGTCAGACATGGTGGTGGGTTAGTGTTCCAGGCAGACATGTTGGTGGGTTAGTGTTCTAGTCAGACATGTTGGTGGGTTAGTGTTCTAGTCAGACATGTTGGTGGGTTAGTGTTCTAGTCAGACATGTTGGTGGGTTAGTGTTCCAGTCAGACATGTTGGTGGGTTAGTGTTCTAGTCAGACATGTTGGTGGGTTAGTGTTCCAGTCAGACATGTTGGTGGGTTAGTGTTCTAGTCAGACAACATGGTGGTGGGTTAGTGTTCTAGTCAGACAACATGTTGGTGGGTTAGTGTTCTAGTCAGACAACATGTTGGTGGGTTAGTGTTCTAGTCAGACATGTTGGTGGGTTAGTGTTCTAGTCAGACATGTTGGTGAGTTAGTGTTCTAATCAGACATGTTGGTGGGTTAGTGTTCCAGTCAGACATGTTGGTGGGTTAGTGTTCCAGGCAGACATGTTGGTGGGTTAGTGTTCTAGTCAGACATGTTGGTGGGTTAGTGTTCTAGTCAGACATGTTGGTGGGTTAGTGTTCTAGTCAGACATGTTGGTGGGTTAGTGTTCCAGTCAGACATGTTGGTGGGTTAGTGTTCTAGTCAGACATGTTGGTGGGTTAGTGTTCTAGTCAGACAACATGGTGGTGGGTTAGTGTTCTAGTCAGACAACATGTTGGTGGGTTAGTGTTCTAGTCAGACATGTTGGTGGGTTAGTGTTCTAGTCAGACATGTTGGTGGGTTAGTGTTCTAGTCAGACATGTTGGTGGGTTAGTGTTCTAGTCAGACATGTTGGTGAGTTAGTGTTCTAATCAGACATGTTGGTGGGTTAGTGTTCCAGTCAGACATGTTGGTGGGTTAGTGTTCCAGTCAGACATGTTGGTGGGTTAGTGTTCCAGTCAGACATGTTGGTGGGTTAGTGTTCTAGTCAGACAACATGGTGGTGGGTTAGTGTTCTAGTCAGACATGTTGGTGGGTTAGTGTTCCAGTCAGACATGTTGGTGGGTTAGTGTTCTAGTCAGACATGTTGGTGGGTTAGTGTTCTAGTCAGACATGTTGGTGGGTTAGTGTTCCAGTCAGACATGTTGGTGGGTTAGTGTTCTAGTCAGACATGGTGGTGGGTTAGTGTTCCAGACAGACATGTTGGTGGGTTAGTGTTCTAGTCAGACATGGTGGTGGGTTAGTGTTCCAGTCAGACAACATGTTGGTGGGTTAGTGTTCCAGGCAGACATGTTGGTGGGTTAGTGTTCTAGTCAGACAACATGTTGGTGGGTTAGTGTTCCAGTCAGACAACATGTTGGTGGGTTAGTGTTCCAGTCAGACAACATGTTGGTGGGTTAGTGTTCCAGTCAGACAACATGTTGGTGGGTTAGTGTTCCAGGCAGACATGTTGGTGGGTTAGTGTTCTAGTCAGACAACATGTTGGTGGGTTAGTGTTCCAGTCAGACAACATGTCGGTGGGTTAGTGTTCCAGTCAGACAACATGTTGGTGGGTTAGTGTTCTAGTCAGACAACATGTTGGTGGGTTAGTGTTCCAGTCAGACAACATGTTGGTGGGTTAGTGTTCCAGTCAGACAACATGTTGGTGGGTTAGTGTTCCAGTCAGACAACATGTTGGTGGGTTAGTGTTCTAGTCAGACAACATGTTGGTAGGTTAGTGTTCCAGACAGACATGTTGGTGGGTTAGTGTTCCAGACAGACATGTTGGTGGGTTAGTGTTCTAGTCAGACATGTTGGTGGGTTAGTGTTCCAGTCAGACATGTTGGTGGGTTAGTGTTCTAGTCAGACAACATGGTGGTGGGTTAGTGTTCTAGTCAGACATGTTGGTGGGTTAGTGTTCCAGTCAGACATGTTGGTGGGTTAGTGTTCTAGTCAGACATGTTGGTGGGTTAGTGTTCTAGTCAGACATGTTGGTGGGTTAGTGTTCCAGTCAGACATGTTGGTGGGTTAGTGTTCTAGTCAGACATGGTGGTGGGTTAGTGTTCCAGACAGACATGTTGGTGGGTTAGTGTTCTAGTCAGACATGGTGGTGGGTTAGTGTTCCAGTCAGACAACATGTTGGTGGGTTAGTGTTCCAGGCAGACATGTTGGTGGGTTAGTGTTCTAGTCAGACAACATGTTGGTGGGTTAGTGTTCCAGGCAGACATGTTGGTGGGTTAGTGTTCTAGTCAGGCAGACATGTTGGTGGGTTAGTGTTCCAGTCAGACAACATGTTGGTGGGTTAGTGTTCCAGTCAGACAACATGTTGGTGGGTTAGTGTTCCAGTCAGACAACATGTTGGTGGGTTAGTGTTCCAGGCAGACATGTTGGTGGGTTAGTGTTCTAGTCAGACAACATGTTGGTGGGTTAGTGTTCCAGTCAGACAACATGTCGGTGGGTTAGTGTTCCAGTCAGACAACATGTTGGTGGGTTAGTGTTCTAGTCAGACAACATGTTGGTGGGTTAGTGTTCCAGTCAGACAACATGTTGGTGGGTTAGTGTTCCAGTCAGACAACATGTTGGTGGGTTAGTGTTCCAGTCAGACAACATGTTGGTGGGTTAGTGTTCTAGTCAGACAACA
>NW_025745869.1:125000-132500 GCF_021184085.1 Oncorhynchus gorbuscha | reverse complement strand
ATGTTGTGTCATCAAGCATACTGTTGAGTCATAAAGTATACTGTTTAGTCATCAGGCATACTCAAGGCTGGATGTTGTGTCTTCAGGCATACTCATGGTTGGATGTTGAGTCATCAAGCATTCTGTTGAGTCACCAGGCATACTCTTGGCTGGATGTTGAGTCATCAAGCATACTCACAGCTGGATGTTGAGTCATCAAGCATACTGTCGAGTCATCAGGCATAATGTTGAGTCATCAGGCATACTGCTGAGTCATCAAGTATAATCACACCTGGATGTTGAGTCATCAAGCATACTGTTGATTCATCAAGCATACTGTTAAGTCATCAAGCATACTGCTGAGTCATCAAGCATACTGTTAAGTCATCAAGCATACTCACAACTGGATGTTGAGTCATCAAGCGTACTGTTGAGTCATCAAGCATACTGTTGAGTCATCATGTATACTTACAGCTGGATGTTAGGTCATCAAGCATACTGTTGAGTCATGAAGCATACTGTTGAGTCATCAAGCATACTGTTGAGTCATCAAGCATACTGCTGAGTCATCAAGCATACTGCTGAGTCATCCATGGCTGAATGTTGAGTCATCAAGTATACTCACAGCTGGATGTTGAGTCATCAAGCATACTGCTGAGTCATCAAGCGTACTGTTGAGTCATCAGGCGTACTGTTGAGTCATCAGGCGTGCTGTTGAGTCATCAGGCGTACTGTTGAGTCATCAGGCGTACTGTTGAGTCATCAGGCGTGCTGTTGAGTCATCAGGCGTACTGTTGAGTCATCAGGCGTACTGTTGAGTCATCAGGCGTACTGTTGAGTCATCAGGCGTACTGTTGAGTCATCAGGCGTACTGTTGAGTCATCAGGCGTACTGTTGAGTCATCAGGCGTACTGTTGAGTCATCAGGCATACTCATTGCTGAATGTTGAGTCATCAGGCGTACTGTTGAGTCATCAGGCATACTCATTGCTGAATGTTGAGTCATCAGGCGTACTGTTGAGTCATCAAGCATACTGTTGAGTCATCAAGCATACGGTTGAGTCATCCATGGCTGAATGTTTAGTCATCAAGTATACTCACAGCTGGATGTTGTGTCATCAAGCATACTGTTGAGTCATCAAGTATACTGTTTAGTCATCAGGCATACTCAAGGCTGGATGTTGTGTCTTCAGGCATACTCATGGTTGGATGTTGAGTCATCAAGCATTCTGTTGAGTCACCAGGCATACTCTTGGCTGGATGTTGAGTCATCAAGCATACTCACAGCTGGATGTTGAGTCATCAAGCATACTGTCGAGTCATCAGGCATAATGTTGAGTCATCAGGCATACTGCTGAGTCATCAAGTATAATCACACCTGGATGTTGAGTCATCAAGCATACTGTTGATTCATCAAGCATACTGTTAAGTCATCAAGCATACTGCTGAGTCATCAAGCATACTGTTAAGTCATCAAGCATACTCACAACTGGATGTTGAGTCATCAAGCGTACTGTTGAGTCATCAAGCATACTGTTGAGTCATCATGTATACTTACAGCTGGATGTTAGGTCATCAAGCATACTGTTGAGTCATCAAGCATACTGTTGAGTCATCAAGCATACAGTTGAGTCATCATGTATACTTACAGCTGGATGTTAGGTCATCAAGCATACTGTTGAGTCATGAAGCATACTGTTGAGTCATCAAGCATACTGTTGAGTCATCAAGCATACTGCTGAGTCATCAAGCATACTGCTGAGTCATCCATGGCTGAATGTTGAGTCATCAAGTATACTCACAGCTGGATGTTGAGTCATCAAGCATACTGCTGAGTCATCAAGCGTACTGTTGAGTCATCAGGCGTACTGTTGAGTCATCAGGCGTACTGTTGAGTCATCAGGCGTACTGTTGAGTCATCAAGCATACTGTTAAGTCATCAAGCATACTGTTAAGTCATCAAGCATACTCACAACTGGATGTTGAGTCATCAAGCATACTGTTGAGTCATCATGTATACTTACAGCTGGATGTTAGGTCATCAAGCATACTGTTGAGTCATCAAGCGTACTGTTGAGTCATCAAGCATACTGTTGAGTCATCAAGCATACTGTTGAGTCATCAAGCATACAGTTGAGTCATCATGTATACTTACAGCTGGATGTTAGGTCATCAAGCATACTGTTGAGTCATGAAGCATACTGTTGAGTCATCAAGCATACTGTTGAGTCATCAAGCATACAGTTGAGTCATCATGTATACTTACAGCTGGATGTTAGGTCATCAAGCATACTGCTGAGTCATCCATGGCTGAATGTTGAGTCATCAAGTATACTCACAGCTGGATGTTGAGTCATCAAGCATACTGCTGAGTCATCAAGCATACTGCTGAGTCATCAAGCATACTGTTTAGTCATCAAGCATACTCACAGCTGGATGTTGAGTCATCAAGCATAGTGCTGAGTCATCAAGCATACTGTTGAGTCATCAAGCATACTGCTGAGTCATCAAGCATACTGTTTAGTCATCAAGCATACTCACAGCTGGATGTTGAGTCATCAAGCATAGTGCTGAGTCATCAAGCATACTGTTGAGTCATCAAGCATACTGTTGAGTCATCAAGCATACTGTTGAGTCATCAAGCATACTGTTGAGTCATCAAGCATACTGTTGAGTCATCAAGCATACTGTTGAGTCATCAAGCATACTGTTGAGTCATCAAGCATACTGTTGAGTCATCAAGCATACTGTTGAGTCATCAAGCATACTGCTGAGTCATCAAGCATACTGTTGAGTCATCAAGCATACTGTTGAGTCATCAAGCATACTGTTGAGTCATCAAGCATACTGTTGAGTCATCAAGCATACTGTTGAGTCATCAAGCATACTGTTGAGTCATCAAGCATACTGTTGAGTCATCAAGCATACTGTTGAGTCAGTGTAGTTCAGCCTTCTGTCTGAAACCTTTGGGAGTGTAGTTGTGGTGTAGTGTATTCGTAGTAGTGGTGTAGTGTAGTAGTAGTAGTGGTGTAGTAGTAGTGTAGTGGTGTAGTGGTGTAGTGTATTAGTAGTATATTAGTGGTGTAGTGTAGTAGTGCTGTAGTGTAGTAGTGGTGTAGTAGTAGTGTAGTGGTGTAGTGGTGTAGTGTATTAGTAGTATATTAGTGGTGTAGTGTAGTAGTGGTGTAGTAGTAGTGTAGTGGTGTAGTGTAGTAGTGGTGTAGTGTAGTAGTAGTATATTAGTGGTGTAGTGATGTAGTGGTTGTGTTCATGTCTTCCATACTAACAGTGGGTTAGGGTCAGTGTAGTAGTGGTGTAGTGATGTAGTGATGTAGTGGTGTAGTGATGTGGTTGTGTTCATGTCTTCCATACTAACAGTGGGTTAGGGTCGGTGTAGTAGTGGTACAGTGTAGTAGTGGTGTAGTAGTGGGTCAGTGTAGTAGTGGTGTAGTAGTGGTGTAGTAGTGGTGTAGTAGTGATGTAGTAGTGGTACAGTGTAGTAGTGGTGTAGTGATGTAGTGTCTCTGTCTCCTGTGTTTCAGGTTCAACTACAGATCTACTCACCATCTGACCATCAACGGCTTCTACGACTTCCTCAACTGGTTCGATGACAGGGCCTGGTACCCACTGGGCAGGATAGTGGGGGGCACGGTGAGTGGAATAACTCAACTGGTTCGATGACAGGGCCTGGTACCCACTGGGCAGGATAGTGGGGGCACGGTGAGTGGAATAACTCAACTGGTTCGATGACAGGGCCTGGTACCCACTGGGCAGGATAGTGGGGGCACGGTGAGTGGAATAACTCAACTGGTTCGATGACAGGGCCTGGTACCCACTGGGCAGGATAGTGGGGGCACGGTGAGTGGAATAACTCAACTGGTTCGATGACAGGGCCTGGTACCCACTGGGCAGGATAGTGGGGGCACGGTGAGTGGAATAACTCAACTGGTTGGATGACAGGGCCTGGTACCCACTGGGCAGGATAGTGGGGGCACGGTGAGTGGAATAACTCAACTGGTTCGATGACAGGGCCTGGTACCCACTGGGCAGGATAGTGGGGGGCACGGTAAGTGGAATAACTCAACTGGTTCGATGACAGGGCCTGGTACCCACTGGGCAGGATAGTGGGGGCACGGTGAGTGGAATAACTCAACTGGTTCGATGACAGGGCCTGGTACCCACTGGGCAGGATAGTGGGGGCACGGTGAGTGGAATAACTCAACTGGTTCGATGACAGGGCCTGGTACCCACTGGGCAGGATAGTGGGGGGCACGGTGAGTGGAATAACTCAACTGGTTCGATGACAGGGCCTGGTACCCACTGGGCAGGATAGTGGGGGCACGGTGAGTGGAATAACTCAACTGGTTCGATGACAGGGCCTGGTACCCACTGGGCAGGATAGTGGGGGGCACGGTGAGTGGAATAACTCAACTGGTTCGATGACAGGGCCTGGTACCCACTGGGCAGGATAGTGGGGGGCACGGTGAGTGGAATAACTCAACTGGTTGGATGACAGGGCCTGGTACCCACTGGGCAGGATAGTGGGGGGCACGGTGAGTGGAATAACTCAACTGGTTCGATGACAGGGCCTGGTACCCACTGGGCAGGATAGTGGGGGGCACGGTAAGTGGAATAACTCAACTGGTTCGATGACAGGGCCTGGTACCCACTGGGCAGGATAGTGGGGGGCACGGTGAGTGGAATAACTCAACTGGTTCGATGACAGGGCCTGGTACCCACTGGGCAGGATAGTGGGGGCACGGTGAGTGGAATAACTCAACTGGTTCGATGACAGGGCCTGGTACCCACTGGGCAGGATAGTGGGGGCACGGTGAGTGGAATAACTCAACTGGTTCGATGACAGGGCCTGGTACCCACTGGGCAGGATAGTGGGGGCACGGTGAGTGGAATAGCTCAACTGGTTCGATGACAGGGCCTGGTACCCACTGGGCAGGATAGTGGGGGGCACGGTGAGTGGAATAACTCAACTGGTTCGATGACAGGGCCTGGTACCCACTGGGCAGGATAGTGGGGGGCACGGTGAGTGGAATAACTCAACTGGTTCGATGACAGGGCCTGGTACCCACTGGGCAGGATAGTGGGGGCACGGTGAGTGGAATAACTCAACTGGTTCGATGACAGGGCCTGGTACCCACTGGGCAGGATAGTGGGGGCACGGTGAGTGGAATAACTCAACTGGTTCGATGACAGGGCCTGGTACCCACTGGGCAGGATAGTGGGGGGCACGGTGAGTGGAATAGCTCAAGTGGTTCGATGACAGGGCCTGGTACCCACTGGGCAGGATAGTGGGGGGCACGGTGAGTGGAATAACTCAACTGGTTCGATGACAGGGCCTGGTACCCACTGGGCAGGATAGTGGGGGGCACGGTGAGTGGAATAACTCAAGTGTATTGTGATTGTGGGCCTTGTACCCACTATGCATTGTGAGTGGATGGATTAGGAGAGGAAAACAGCTCTCTGTTTCTCTGGCCTGGTTCCCACTGGGCACGGTGAGTGGTGGATTAGGAGAGGGAAATAGCTCTCTGTTTCTCTGGCCTGGTTCCCACTGGGCACGGAGAGTGGTGGATTAGGAGAGTGAAACAGCTCTCTGTTTCTCTGGCCTGGTTCCCACTGGGCACGGTGAGTGGTGGATTAGGAGAGGGAAATAGCTCTCTGTTTCTCTGGTCTGGTTCCCACTGGGCACGGTGAGTGGATGGATTAGGAGAGGGAAATAGCTCTCTGTTTCTCTGGCCTGGTTCCCACTGGGCACGGTGAGTGGTGGATTAGGAGAGGGAAATAGCTCTCTGTTTCTCTGGCCTGGTTCCCACTGGGCACGGTGAGTGGATGGATTAGGAGAGGGAAATAGCTCTCTGTTTCTCTGGCCTGGTTCCCACTGGGCACGGTGAGTGGATGGATTAGGAGAGGAAAACAGCTCTCTGTTTCTCTGGCCTGGTTCCCACTGGGCACGGTGAGTGGATGGATTAGGAGAGGGAAATAGCTCTCTGTTTCTCTCTCTTTCTCTCTCTGTTGTTTTCTCTCTGTCTCCTGCTCTCTCCCTCTCCCTCTCGATCCTGCTCTCTCTCGATCCTGCTCTCTCTCGATCCTGCTCTCTCTCTCTCTCTCTCTGTCCCCCCCTTCTCTCTCTCGCTCTCTCCCCCTCTCTCTCTCTCTCTCTCTCTCTGTGTGTACCCCACTTCTCTCTCTCTGTCCCCCCTTCTCTCTCTGTCTGTCTCTCTCTCTCTCTCTCTCTCTCTCTCTCTCTCTCTCTCTCTCTCTCTCTCTCTCTCTCTCTCTCTCTCTCCCCCTCTCTCCCTCCTCTCTCTCTCTCTCTCTCTCCTCTCTCTCTCTCTCTCTCTCTCTCTCTCTCTCTCTCTCTCTCTCTCTCTCTCTCTCTCTCTGTCTGTGTACCCTGTGTCTCTCTCTCTCCAGGTTTACCCAGGTCTGGTGGTAACAGCTGGTCTCTCTCTCTCCAGGTTTACCCAGGTCTGATGGTAACAGCTGGTCTCTCTCTCTCTCGCTCTCTCTCTCTCCAGGTTTACCCAGGTCTGATGGTAACAGTTGGCCTCTCTCTCTCCAGGTTTACCCAGGTCTGATGGTAACAGCTGGTCTCTCTCTCTCCAGGTTTACCCAGGTCTGATGGTAACAGCTGGTCTCTCTCTCTCTCTCTCTCTCTCTCTCTCTCTCTCTCTCTCTCTCTCTCTCTCCAGGTTTACCCAGGTCTGATGGTAACAGTTGGTCTCTCTCTCTCCAGGTTTACCCAGGTCTGATGGTAACAGCTGGTCTCTCTCTCTCTCCAGGTTTACCCAGGTCTGATGGTAACAGTTGGCCTCTCTCTCTCCAGGTTTACCCAGGTCTGATGGTAACAGCTGGTCTCTCTCTCTCTCCAGGTTTACCCAGGTCTGATGGTAACAGCTGGTCTCATCCACTATGTTCTAAACCTGCTCCACATCACGGTCCACATCAGAGACGTGTGTGTGTTCCTGGCGCCCGTCTTCAGCGGCCTCACGTCCATCTCCACCTTCCTGCTGACCCGCGAGCTCTGGAACCAGGGGCAGGGCTTCTGGCGGCGTGCTTCATCGCTATTGTCCCCGGTTACATCTCCCGCTCCGTGGCGGGCTCCTTCGACAATGAGGGCATCGCCATCTTTGCCCTCCAGTTTACCTACTATCTATGGGTTAGTAGACACACCCTCCAGTTGACAGATTATCTATGGGTTAGTAGAGACACACCCTCCAGTTGACATATTATCTATGGGTTAGTAGAGACACACCCTCCAGTTGACATATTATCTATGGGTTAGTAGAGACACACCCTCCAGTTTACATATTATCTATGGGTTAGTAGAGACACACCCTCCAGTTGACATATTATCTATGGGTTAGTAGAGACACACCCTCCAGTTGACATATTATCTATGGGTTAGTAGACATATTATCTATGGGTTAGTAGAGACACACCCTCCAGTTGACATATTATCTATGGGTTAGTAGAGACACACCCTCCAGTTTACATATTATCTATG
>NW_025745869.1:42500-115000 GCF_021184085.1 Oncorhynchus gorbuscha | reverse complement strand
ACTTGTGGAGGTCTACAATTTTTTTTCTGATGTCTTGGCTGACATCTTTTGATTTTCCCATCATGTAAAGCAAAGAGACACTGAGTTTGAAGGTAGGCCTTGAAATACATCCGCTGGTATACCTCCCATTGACTTAAATGATGTCAATTAAGCCTATCAGAAGCTTCTAAAGCCATGACATAATTTTCTGGAATTTTCCAAGCTGTTTAAAGGCACAGTCAAGTTAGTGCATGTAAACTTCTGACCCACTGGAATTGTGATACAGTGAATTAATCTGTCTGTAAACAATTGTTGGAAAATGACTTGTGTCGTGCACAAAGTAGATGTCCTAACCGACTTGCCAAAACTATAGTTTGTTTACAAGAAATTTGTGGAGTGTTTGATAAACAAGTTTTAATGACTCCAACCTAAGTGTCTGTAAACTTCTGACTGTGAGTTATGTCCTCCTTAGACACGGGACACTCCATCTGTCCTTGTCCTAAATGGTCTCTGTGAGGATGCAGGATTAATGGTTTCTCTCTGTGAGGATGCAGGATTAATGGTTTCTCTCTGTGAGGCTGCAGGCTTAATGGATTCTCTCTGTGAGGACGCAGGCTTAATGGTTTCTCTCTGTGAGGATGCAGGCTTAATGGTTTCTCTCTGTGAGGATGCAGGCTTAATGGTTTCTCTCTGTGAGGACGCAGGCTTAATGGTTTCTCTCTGTGAGGATGCAGGATTAATGGTTTCTCTCTGTGAGGATGCAGGCTTAATGGTTTCTCTCTGTGAGGATGCAGGATTAATGGTTTCTCTCTGTGAGGATGCAGGATTAATGGTTTCTCTCTGTGAGGATGCAGGATTAATGGTTTCTCTCTGTGAGGATGCAGGCTTAATGGTTTCTCTCTGTAAGGATGCAGGATTAATGGTTTCTCTCTGTGAGGATGCAGGCTTAATGGTTTCTCTCTGTGAGGATGCAGGCTTAATGGTTTCTCTCTGTGAGGCTGCAGGATTAATGGTTTCTCTCTGTGAGGATGCAGGATTAATGGTTTCTCTCTGTGAGGATGCAGGCTTAATGGTTTCTCTCTGTGAGGATGCAGGATTAATGGTTTCTCTCTGTGAGGATGCAGGCTTAATGGTTTCTCTCTGTGAAGTTGCAGGCTTAATGGTTTCTCTCTGTGAGGATGCAGGCTTAATGGTTTCTCTCTGTGAGGATGCAGGCTTAATGGTTTCTCTCTGTGAGGATGCAGGATTAATGGTTTCTCTCTGTGAGGATGCAGGATTAATGGTTTCTCTCTGTGAGGATGCAGGATTAATGGTTTCTCTCTGTGAGGATGCAGGATTAATGGTTTCTCTCTGTGAGGATGCAGGCTTAATGGTTTCTCTCTGTGAGGATGCAGGATTAATGGTTTCTCTCTGTGAGGATGCAGGCTTAATGGTTTCTGTGAGGATGCAGGCATAATGGTCTCTGTGAGGATGCAGGATTAATGGTTTCTCTCTGTGAGGATGCAGGATTAATGGTTTCTCTCTGTGAGGATGCAGGATTAATGGTTTCTCTCTGTGAGGATGCAGGATTAATGGTTTCTCTCTGTGAGGATGCAGGTTTAATGGTTTCTCTCTGTGAGGATGCAGGCTTAATGGTTTCTCTGTCTGTCTCCACAGCTTACAGTACGTTCTACATCGTTGGTCTGGTGCTCTCCATGCAGATCCCCTTTGTGGGGTTCCAGCCAATCAGGACCAGCGAACACATGGCTGCAGCAGGTAAGGACCAATCACCTGGGACCGTGATGTCACACCCGTCACTCTGGACGTTTCCTGTTATCAACCCCAGTTCCAGACAAGTGATCAGATCCATGGAGGATAGATAGATAGATAGATAGATAGATAGATAGATAGATAGATAGATAGATAGATAGATAGATAGATAGATAGATAGATAGATAGATAGGGAGGGAGGGAGGGAGGGAGGGAGGGAGGGAGGGAGAGACAGTGACTGTTTTTGAGTTGTTTTAACATTTAAAATGTCTTTTTTACCGGTTCCTCCATTTAAATATGTAGCACTTTAAACTCAGTCATTGTATCATGTCAGATCCAAAGTGCTGGAGTACAGAACCAAAACAATTATGGGTCTCTACTGTCCCAATGCTTTTAGAGCTCAGTGTATATTATGGGTCTCTACTGTCCCAATGCTTTTAGAGCTCAGTGTATATTATGGGTGACTACTGTCCCAATGCTTTTAGAGCTCAGTGTATATTATGGGTGACTACTGTCCCAATGCTTTTAGAGCTCAGTGTATATTATGGGTCTCTACTGTCCCAATGCTTTTAGAGCTCAGTGTATATTATGGGTCACTACTGTCCCAATGCTTTTAGAGCTCAGTGTATATTATGGGTGACTACTGTCCCAATGCTTTTAGAGCTCAGTGTATATTATGGGTCTCTACTGTCCCAATGCTTTTAGAGCTCAGTGTATATTATGGGTCTCTACTGTCCCAATGCTTTTAGAGCTCAGTGTATATTATGGGTGACTACTGTCCCAATGCTTTTAGAGCTCAGTGTATATTATGGGTGACTACTGTCCCAATGCTTTTAGAGCTCAGTGTATATTATGGGTCTCTACTGTCCCAATGCTTTTAGAGCTCAGTGTATATTATGGGTCTCTACTGTCCCAATGCTTTTAGAGCTCAGTGTATATTATGAGTCTCTACTGTCCCAATGCTTTTAGAGCTCAGTGTATATTATGGGTCTCTACTGTCCCAATGCTTTTAGAGCTCAGTGTATATTATGGGTCACTACTGTCCCAATGCTTTTAGAGCTCAGTGTATATTATGGGTGACTACTGTCCCAATGCTTTTAGAGCTCAGTGTATATTATGGGTCTCTACTGTCCCAATGCTTTTAGAGCTCAGTGTATATTATGGGTCACTACTGTCCCAATGCTTTTAGAGCTCAGTGTATATTATGGGTCTCTACTGTCCCAATGCTTTTAGAGCTCAGTGTATATTATGGGTGACTACTGTCCCAATGCTTTTAGAGCTCAGTGTATATTATGGGTGACTACTGTCCCAATGCTTTTAGAGCTCAGTGTATATTATGGGTCTCTACTGTCCCAATGCTTTTAGAGCTCAGTGTATATTAGACCTTCTATAGTCGTTACACGTGATGCTGTGATGGATGCCTGTTGACTCCCCTCCCTCTCCCTACCTGTACAGGGGTATAATGTAAACTCTCTCTCTCCTCACCTCCCCTCTTTCTCTCTCCTCTCTCATCTCTCCTCGCCTCCCCCTCTTTCTCTCTCCTCTCTCCTCTCTTCTCTCTCCTTGCCTCCCTCTCTCATCTCTCCTCGCCTCCCCCCTCTTTCTCTCTCCTCTCTCCTTGCCTCTCATCTCTCCTCGCCTCCCCCTCTTTCTCTCTCCTCCTTGCCTCTCTCTCTCATCTCTCCTCCTCGTACCCCCCCTCTCTCTCTCTTCTCTCCTCGCCTCTCATCTCTCCTCGCCTCCCCCTCTTTCTCTCTCCTCTCTCCTTGCCTCTCTTTCATCTCTCCTCACCTCCCCCTCTTTCTCTCTCCTCTCTCCTTGCCTCTCTTTCATCTCTCCTCGCCTCCCCCTCTTTCTCTCTCCTCTCTCCTTGCCTATCTCTCATCTCTCCTCGCCTCCCCCCTCTTTCTCTCTCCTCTCTCCTTGCCTATCTCTCATCTCTCCTCGCCTCCCCCTCTTTCTCTCTCCTCTCTCCTTGCCTCTCTTTCATCTCTCCTCGCCTCCCCCTCTTTTTCTCTCCTCGCCTCCCGCCTCTTTCTCTCTCCTCTCCACTCCCCCCTCTCTCTCCTCCCCCTCTCTCTACCAGGTGTGTTTGCGTTGCTCCAGGCCTATGCCTTCCTTCAGTACCTGAAAGACAGACTGACCAGACAGGAGTTCCAGACCCTGTTCTTCCTCGGGGTCTCTCTGGCTGCTGGGGCAGTCTTCCTCACTGTTATATACCTGACTTATACAGGTAGGTCAACACTGTGCTGTTATATACCTGACTTATACAGGTAGGTGCTGTTATATACCTGACTTATACAGGTAGGTCAACACTGTGCTGTTATATACCTGACTTATACAGGTGGGTGCTGTTATATACCTGACTTATACAGGTAGGTCAACACTGTGCTGTTATATACCTGACTTATACAGGTAGGTCAACACTGTGCTGTTATATACCTGACTTATACAGGTAGGTCAACACTGTGCTGTTATATACCTGACTTATACAGGTAGGTGCTGTTATATACCTGACTTATACAGGTAGGTGCTGTTATATACCTGACTTATACAGGTAGGTGCTGTTATATACCTGACTTATACAGGTAGGTGCTGTTATATACCTGACTTATACAGGTAGGTGCTGTTATATACCTGACTTATACAGGTAGGTGCTGTTATATACCTGACTTATACAGGTAGGTGCTGTTATATACCTGACTTATACAGGTAGGTGCTGTTATATACCTGACTTATACAGGTAGGTGCTGTTATATACCTGACTTATACAGGTAGGTGCTGTTATATACCTGACTTATACAGGTAGGTCAACACTGTGCTGTTATATACCTGACTTATACAGGTAGGTCAACACTGTGCTGTTATATACCTGACTTATACAGGTAGGTGCTGTTATATACCTGACTTATACAGGTAGGTCAACACTGTGCTGTTATATACCTGACTTATACAGGTAGGTCAACACTGTGCTGTTATATACCTGACTTATACAGGTAGGTCAACACTGTGCTGTTATATACCTGACTTATACAGGTAGGTGCTGTTATATACCTGACTTATACAGGTAGGTGCTGTTATATACCTGACTTATACAGGTAGGTGCTGTTATATACCTGACTTATACAGGTAGGTGCTGTTATATACCTGACTTATACAGGTAGGTCAACACTGTGCTGTTATATACCTGACTTAAGTTCTCCCACTTAAAAAGATGAGAGAGGCCCACATCTATACCCACATCTATACCCACATCCTCATCTATACCCACATCTATACCCACATCCTCATCTATACCCTCATCTGTACCCTCATCCTCATCTAGACCCACATCTGTACCCTCATCCTCATCTAGACCCACATCTGTACCCTCATCCTCATCTATACCCACATCTATACCCACATCCTCATCTAGACCCACATCTATACCCACATCTATACCCACATCCTCATCTAGACCCACATCTATACCCACATCTATACCCACATCCTCATCTAGACCCACATCTATACATGCAGTCGGCCCTGACCGTTTTTGGGGCCCTTGTGAGCAAAACATTTTAGCCGCCCCCCTGTTGACAGAGGAGAAGAAAAATAGTGTTAATAATAATAATTAATAATTAATTTACTGCAATTCTACCCGTTGCCATGGAGCATAGAGAACATTCAGCACTTCTAAAGCAAGTTGCTGCAATTCTAGACATTTTGGGGCGGAGAGAAATGTTTGCAGCTTTTAATAATATTGATTTTGTAAGTCACTCTGAGTGAGATGGATTTACGAAATCAATGGGGGCCCATCGGTAATTTAACCTTGACTAGTACAGGTGTAGTTAGCCCACCGGTAATTTAACCTTGACTAGTACAGGTGTAGTTAGCCCACCGGTAATTTAACCATGACTAATACAGGTGTAGGTAGCCCACCGGTAATTTAACCTTGACTAGTACAGGTGTAGGTAGCCCACCGGTAATTTAACCATGACTAGTACAGGTGTAGGTAGCCCACCGGTAATTTAACCTTGACTAGTACAGGTGTAGAAAGCCCACCGGTAATTTAACCTTGACTAGTACAGGTGTAGATAGCCCACCGGTAATTTAACCTTGACTAGTACAGGTGTAGGCAGCCCACCGGTAATTTAACCTTGACTAGTTCAGGTGTAGGTAGCCCACCGGTAATTTAACCTTGACTAGTACAGGTGTAGGTAGCCCACCGGTAATTTAACCTTGACTAATACAGGTGTAGGTAGCCCACCGGTAATTTAACCTTGACTAGTACAGGTGTAGGTAGCCCACCGGTAATTTAACCTTGACTAGTACAGGTGTAGGTAGCCCACCGGTAATTTAACCTTGACTAATACAGGTGTAGGTAGCCCACCGGTAATTTAACCTTGACTAGTACAGGTGTAGGTAGCCCACCGGTAATTTAACCTTGACTAGTACAGGTGTAGGTAGCCCACCGGTAATTTAACCTTGACTAGTACAGGTGTAGGTAGCCCACCGGTAATTTAACCTTGACTAATACAGGTGTAGATAGCCCACCAGTAATTTAACCTTGACTAGTACAGGTGTAGGTAGCCCACCGGTAATTTAACCATGACTAGTACAGGTGTAGATAGCCCACCGGTAATTTAACCTTGACTAGTACAGGTGTAGGTAGCCCACCGGTAATTTAACCATGACTAGTACAGGTGTAGGTAGCCCACCGGTAATTTAACCATGACTAGTACAGGTGTAGATAGCCCACCGGTAATTTAACCTTGACTAGTACAGGTGTAGGTAGCCCACCGGTAATTTAACCATGACTAGTACAGGTGTAGATAGCCCACCGGTAATTTAACCTTGACTAGTACAGGTGTAGATAGCCCACCGGTAATTTAACCTTGACTAGTACAGGTGTAGATAGCCCACCGGTAATTTAACCTTGACTAGTACAGGTGTAGATAGCCCACCGGTAGTTTAACCTTAACTAGTACAGGTGTAGTTAGCCCACCGGTAATTTAACCTTGACTAGTACAGGTGTAGATAGCCCACCGGTAATTTAACCATGACTAGTACAGGTGTAGATAGCCCACCGGTAATTTAACCTTGACTAGTACAGGTGTAGGTAGCCCACCGGTAATTTAACCATGACTAGTACAGGTGTAGTTAGCCCACCGGTAATTTAACTATGACTAGTACAGGTGTAGGTAGCCCACCGGTAATTTAACCTTGACTAGTACAGGTGTAGGTAGCCCACCGGTAATTTAACTATGACTAGTACAGGTGTAGGTAGCCCACCGGTAATTTAACCTTGACTAGTACAGGTGTAGATAGCCCACCGGTAATTTAACCATGACTAGTACAGGTGTAGATAGCCCACCGGTAATTTAACCTTGACTAGTACAGGTGTAGATAGCCCACCGGTAGTTTAACCTTAACTAGTACAGGTGTAGTTAGCCCACCGGTAATTTAACCATGACTAGTACAGGTGTAGATAGCCCACCGGTAATTTAACCTTGACTAGTACAGGTGTAGATAGCCCACCGGTAATTTAACCATGACTAGTACAGGTGTAGATAGCCCACCGGTAATTTAACCATGACTAGTACAGGTGTAGGTAGCCCACCGGTAATTTAACCATGACTAGTACAGGTGTAGATAGCCCACCGGTAATTTAACCTTGACTAGTACAGGTGTAGATAGCCCACCGGTAATTTAACCTTGACTAGTACAGGTGTAGATAGCCCACCGGTAATTTAACCATGACTAGTACAGGTGTAGATAGCCCACCGGTAATTTAACCATGACTAGTACAGGTGTAGATAGCCCACCGGTAATTTAACCTTGACTAGTACAGGTGTAGATAGCCCACCGGTAATTTAACCATGACTAGTACAGGTGTAGATAGCCCACCGGTAATTTAACCTTGACTAGTACAGGTGTAGATAGCCCACCGGTAATTTAACCTTGACTAGTACAGGTGTAGATAGCCCACTGGTAATTTAACCTTGACTAGTACAGGTGTAGGTAGCCCACCGGTAATTTAACCTTGACTAGTACAGGTGTAGGTAGCCCACCGGTAATTTAACCTTGACTAGTACAGGTGTAGGTAGCCCACCGGTAATTTAACCTTGACTAATACAGGTGTAGATAGCCCACCGGTAATTTAACCTTGACTAGTACAGGTGTAGGTAGCCCACCGGTAATTTAACCATGACTAGTACAGGTGTAGATAGCCCACCGGTAATTTAACCTTGACTAGTACAGGTGTAGGTAGCCCACCGGTAATTTAACCATGACTAGTACAGGTGTAGGTAGCCCACCGGTAATTTAACCATGACTAGTACAGGTGTAGATAGCCCACCGGTAATTTAACCTTGACTAGTACAGGTGTAGGTAGCCCACCGGTAATTTAACCATGACTAGTACAGGTGTAGATAGCCCACCGGTAATTTAACCTTGACTAGTACAGGTGTAGATAGCCCACCGGTAATTTAACCTTGACTAGTACAGGTGTAGGTAGCCCACCGGTAATTTAACTATGACTAGTACAGGTGTAGGTATCCCACCGGTAATTTAACCTTGACTAGTACAGGTGTAGATAGCCCACCGGTAATTTAACCATGACTAGTACAGGTGTAGATAGCCCACCGGTAATTTAACCTTGACTAGTACAGGTGTAGATAGCCCACCGGTAGTTTAACCTTAACTAGTACAGGTGTAGTTAGCCCACCGGTAATTTAACCATGACTAGTACAGGTGTAGATAGCCCACCGGTAATTTAACCTTGACTAGTACAGGTGTAGATAGCCCACCGGTAATTTAACCATGACTAGTACAGGTGTAGATAGCCCACCGGTAATTTAACCTTGACTAGTACAGGTGTAGATAGCCCACCGGTAATTTAACCATGACTAGTACAGGTGTAGATAGCCCACCGGTAATTTAACCATGACTAGTACAGGTGTAGATAGCCCACCGGTAATTTAACCTTGACTAGTACAGGTGTAGATAGCCCACCGGTAATTTAACCATGACTAGTACAGGTGTAGATAGCCCACCGGTAATTTAACCATGACAAGTACAGGTGTAGATAGCCCACCGGTAGTTTAACCTTGACTAGTACAGGTGTAGATAGCCCACCGGTAGTTTAACCTTGACTAGTACAGGTGTAGATAGCCCACCGGTAGTTTAACCTTGACTAGTACAGGTGTAGATAGCCCACCGGTAATTTAACCATGACTAGTACAGGTGTAGATAGCCCACCGGTAATTTAACCATGACAAGTACAGGTGTAGATAGCCCACCGGTAATTTAACCATGACTAGTACAGGTGTAGATAGCCCACCGGTAGTTTAACCTTGACTAGTACAGGTGTAGATAGCCCACCGGTAGTTTAACCTTGACTAGTACAGGTGTAGATAGCTGTCCGCTAGACTAACCTTGACTAGTACAGGTGTAGATAGCCCACCGGTAATTTAACCATGACTAGTATAGGTGTAGGTAGCTGTCCGCTAGACTAACCATGACTAGTACAGGTGTAGGTAGCTGTCCGCTAGACTAACCATGACTAGTACAGGTGTAGGTAGCTGTCCGCTAGACTAACCTAACAACCCACAACTTGTTAGCTGACTGTCAGTGACGTAACAAGAGAATAACTGCTGATGTACCACATGAATAAAATGTCACCTTGTGCATCCTACTGTTCTACCTAGCAACAGGAGGTTGAGACCCTGTATCCCATCCCTGTGTGTGTGTGTGTGTGCGTGTGCGTGTGCGTGTGTGTGTGTGTGCGTGGATGTTTTTTACTATACTTGTGAGTACCAGAAGTCCTAGAAGAGTAAAGCTTCAGAGAAGTGAGGACATTTTGATGGTCTCACACAGGGTAGTTTAGGAGTCGGGAGTTTAGGTGTCAGGAGTTTAGGTGTCAGGAGTTTAGGTGTCAGGAGTTTAGGAGTTTAGGAGTCAGGAGTTTAGGTGTCAGGAGTTTAGGAGTCAGGAGTTTAGGAGTCAGGAGTTTAGGAGTCAGGAGTTTAGGAGTCAGGAGTTTAGGAGTCAGGAGTTTAGGAGTTTAGGAGTCAGGAGTTTAGGTGTCAGGAGTTTAGGAGTCAGGAGTTTAGGAGTCAGGAGTTTAGGAGTTTGAGAGTCAGGAGTTTAGGAGTTTAGGAGTCAGGAGTTTAGGTGTCAGGAGTTTAGGAGTCAGGAGTTTAGGAGTCAGGGGTTTAGGAGTCAGGGGTTTAGGAGTCAGGAGTTTAGGAGTCAGGAGTTTAGGAGTTAGGAGTCAGGAGTTTAGGAGTCAGGAGTTTAGGAGTCAGGAGTTTAGGAGTCAGGAGTTTAGGGGTCAGGAGTTTAGGGGTCAGGAGTTTAGGAGTTAGGAGTTTAGGGTTCAGGAGGTTAGGAGTCAGGAGTTTAGGGTTCAGGAGTTTAGGGGTCAGGAGTTTAGGAGTTTAGGAGTCAGGAGTTTAGGAGGTTAGGAGTCAGGAGTTTAGGAGTCAGGATTCAGGAGTTTAGGATTCAGGAGTTTAGGAGTCAGGAGTTTAGGAGTCAGGAGTTTAGGAGTCAGGAGTTTAGGAGTCAGGAGTTTAGGAATCAGGAGTTTAGGGGTTTAGGAGTTAGAAGTCAGGAGTTTAGGAGTCAGGAGTTTAGGAGTTTAGGAGTCAGGGGTTTAGGAGTCAGGAGTTTAGGAGTCAGGAGTTTAGGAGTCAGGAGTTTAGGTGTCAGGAGTTTAGGAGTCAGGAGTTTAGGAGTCAGGAGTTTAGGAGTTTAGGAGTCAGGAGTTTAGGTGTCAGGAGTTTAGGTGTCAGGAGTTTAGGAGTCAGGAGTTTAGGAGTTTAGGAGTCAGGAGTTTAGGTGTCAGGAGTTTAGGAGTCAGGAGTTTAGGAGTCAGGAGTTTAGGAGTCAGGAGTTTAGGAGTCAGGAGTTTAGGAGTCAGGAGTTTAGGAGTTTAGGAGTCAGGAGTTTAGGTGTCAGGAGTTTAGGAGTCAGGAGTTTAGGAGTCAGGAGTTTAGGAGTTTGAGAGTCAGGAGTTTAGGAGTTTAGGAGTCAGGAGTTTAGGTGTCAGGAGTTTAGGAGTCAGGAGTTTAGGAGTCAGGGGTTTAGGAGTCAGGAGTTTAGGAGTCAGGAGTTTAGGAGTTAGGAGTCAGGAGTTTAGGAGTCAGGAGTTTAGGGTTCAGGAGTTTAGGGGTCAGGAGTTTAGGAGTTTAGGAGTCAGGAGTTTAGGAGGTTAGGAGTCAGGAGTTTAGGAGTCATGATTCAGGAGTTTAGGATTCAGGAGTTTAGGAGTCAGGAGTTTAGGAATCAGGAGTTTAGGGGTTTAGGAGTTAGGAGTCAGGAGTTTAGGAGTCAGGAGTTTAGGAGTTTAGGAGTCAGGGGTTTAGGAGTCAGGAGTTTAGGAGTCAGGAGTTTAGGAGTCAGGAGTTTAGGAGTCAGGAGTTTAGGAGTCAGGAGTTTAAGGGTCAGGAGTTTAGGAGTTAGGAGTCAGGAGTTTAGGAGTCAGGAGTTAGGAGTTTAGGAGGTTAGGAGTCAGGAGTTTAGGGTTCAGGAGTTTAGGGGTTAGGAGTTAGGAGTCAGGAGTTTAGGAGTCAGGAGTTTAGGAGGTTAGGAGTCAGGATTCAGGAGTCAGGAGTTTAGGATTCAGGAGATTAGGAGTCAGGAGTTTAGGAGTCAGGAGTTTACGAGTCAGGAGTTTACGAGTCAGGGGTTTAGGAGTCAGGAGTTTAGGAGTTTAGGAGTCAGGAGTTTAGGAGTCAGGGGTTTAGGAGTCAGGGGTTTAGGAGTCAGGAGTTTAGGAGTCAGGAGTTTAGGAGTTAGGAGTCAGGAGTTTAGGAGTCAGGAGTTTAGGAGTCAGGAGTTTAGGGGTCAGGAGTTTAGGGGTCAGGAGTTTAGGAGTTAGGAGTCAGGAGTTAGGAGGTTAGGAGGTTAGGAGTTAGGAGTCAGGAGGTTAGGAGTCAGGAGTTTAGGGTTCAGGAGTTTAGGGTTCAGGAGTTTAGGAGTCAGGAGGTTAGGAGTTAGGAGTCAGGAGTTTAGGAGTCAGGATTCAGGAGTTTAGGATTCAGGAGTTTAGGAGTCAGGAGTTTAGGAGTCAGGAGTTTAGGAGTCAGGAGTTTAGGAGTCAGGAGTTTAGGAGTCAGGAGTTTAGGAGTCAGGAGTTTAGGGGTTTAGGAGTCAGGAGTTTAGGAGACAGGAGTTTAGGAGTTTAGGAGTCAGGGGTTTAGGAGTCAGGAGTTTAGGAGTCAGGAGTTTAGGAGTCAGGAGTTTAGGAGTCAGGAGTTTAAGGGTCAGGAGTTTAGGAGTCAGGAGTTTAGGAGTCAGGAGTTAGGAGTTTAGGAGGTTAGGAGTCAGGAGTTTAGGAGTCAGGAGTTTAGGGTTCAGGAGTTTAGGAGTTAGGAGTCAGGAGTTTAGGAGTCAGGAGTTTAGGAGGTTAGGAGTTAGGAGTCAGGAGTTTAGGAGTCAGGAGTTTAGGAGTCAGGAGTTTAGGAGTCAGGAGTTTAGGAGTCAGGAGTTTAGGAGTCAGGAGTTTAGGAGTCAGGAGTTTAGGGTTCAGGAGTTTAGGAGTTAGGAGTCAGGAGTTTAGGAGTCAGGAGTTTAGGAGGTTAGGAGTCAGGAGTTTAGGAGTCAGGAGTTTAGGAGTCAGGAGTTTAGGAGTCAGGAGTTTAGGAGTCAGGAGTTTAGGAGTCAGGAGTTTAGGAGTCAGGAGTTTAGGAGTCAGGAGTTTAGGAGTCAGGAGTTTAGGAGTCAGGAGTTTAGGAGTCAGGAGTTTAGGGGTTTAGGAGTTAGGAGTCAGGAGTTTAGGAGTTTAGGAGTCAGGGGTTTAGGAATCAGGAGTTTAGGAGTCAGGAGTTTAGGAGTCAGGAGTTTAGGAGTCAGGAGTTTAGGAGGTTAGGAGTTAGGAGTCAGGAGTTTAGGAGTCAGGAGTTTAGGAGTCAGGAGTTTAGGAGTCAGGAGTTTAGGAGTCAGGAGTTTAGGAGTCATGAGTTTAGGAGTCAGGAGTTTAGGAGTCAGGAGTTTAGGAGTCAGGAGTTTAGGAGTCAGGAGTTTAGGAGTCAGGAGTTAAGGAGTTTAGGAGTCAGGAGTTTAGGAGTCAGGAGTTTAGGAGTCAGGAGTTTAGGAGTCAGGAGTTTAGGAGTCAGGAGTTTAGGAGTCAGGAGTTAAGGAGTTTAGGAGTCAGGAGTTTAGGAGTCAGGAGTTTAAGAGTTTAGGAGTCAGGAGTTTAAGAGTTTAGGAGTCAGGAGTTTAGGAGTCAGGAGTTTAGGAGTTTAGGAGTTAGGAGTCAGGAGTTTAGGAGTCAGGAGTTTAGGAGTCAGGAGTTTAGGAGTCAGGAGTTTAGGAGTCAGGAGTTTAGGAGTCAGGAGTTTAGGAGTCAGGAGTTTAGGAGTCAGGAGTTAAGGAGTTTAGGAGTCAGGAGTTTAGGAGTCAGGAGTTTAGGAGTCAGGAGTTTAAGAGTTTAGGAGTCAGGAGTTTAAGAGTTTAGGAGTCAGGAGTTTAGGAGTCAGGAGTTTAGGAGTCAGGAGTTTAGGAGTAAGGAGTTTAGGAGTCAGGAGTTTAAGAGTTAGGGAAATAGGATTGAATGGGAATCAATTGTTGTCCCCAAAACCTAACGTGTGTGTGATCGTGTACATAATCATAACAGTGCTGTACTTAATAATGTTCATTGTGTTTTAGGACACATCGCTCCTTGGAGTGGTCGATTCTATTCACTGTGGGATACAGGGTAAGTGCACTAAACAGTACACACACACACACACACACACACACACACACACACACACACACACACACACACACACACACACACACACACACACACACACACACACACACACACACACACACACACACACACACACACACACACACACACACACACACACACACACACACACACACACACCGACCTCTGCTATAGAGAGAGAAGGCTGTCAGAGTGCCCAATCAGCTGTTTATTTGTCTCAGAGTGCGTGTTCTGCTGCAGTGCAGTGTGGGTCGTGTCAGGTCTACGTGTGTCTAGTTTTACTCCCTGTGGATCACCTTTACCAAGGAAACAATGTGTTCCTCTTCCTGTCAATGTCCACTCACTTCCTGTAGCAACAACCTTCCACAGGCTCTTCAGATAAATCCTTTAAATCCCTCCCTTACCCCTCTCTCTCTCTCTCTCCCTCCCTCCCTCCCTTACCCCTCTCTCTCTCCCTCCCTCCCTCTCTCTCTCTCCCTCCCTCCCTCACCCCCCTCTCTTCACCCTCCCTCCCTCACCCCTCTCTCTCCCTCCCTCACCCCCCTCTCTCTCCCTCCCTCCCTCCCTCACCCCTCTCTCTCCCTCCCTCACCCCCTCTCTCTTCCTCCCTCCCTCACCCCCTCTCTTCACCCTCCCTCACCCCACCCCCTCTCTTCACCCTCCCTCCCTCAACCCACCCCCTCTCTCCCTCCCCCTCTCCCTCCTCTCCCTCCCTCCTCTTCCTCTCCCTCCCTCTCTCCCTCCGTCCTCTCCCTACCTCAACCCCCTCCCTCCTCTTCCTCTCCCTCCCTCTCTCTCCTCCCTCCTCTCCCTACCTCAACCCACCCCCTCTCTCCCTCACCCCCTCTCTCCCTCCCTCCCTCCCTCCCTCCCTCCCTCCCTCCTCCCCCCTCTCTCCCTCCCTCCCTCCCTCTCTCCTCTCCCTACCTCAACCCCCTCCCTCCTCTCCCTACCTCAACCCACCCCCTCTCCCTCACCCCTCTCCTCCTCCCTCCCTCCCTCCCTCCTCCCCCCTCCCTCCCTCTCTCCTCTCCCTACCTCAACCCCCTCCCTCCCTCCTCTTCCTCTCCCTCCCTCTCTCCCCTCCCTCCTCTCCCTACCTCAACCCACCCCCTCTCTCCCTCACCCCCTCCCTCCTCCCCCTCCCTCCCTCTCTCCTCTCCCTACCTCAACCCCCTCCCTCCTCTCCCTCCCTCCTCTTCCTTCTCCCTCCCTCTCTCCCTCCCTCCTCTCCCTACCTCAACCCACCTCCTCCCTCCCTCCTCCCCCTCTCTCCCTCCCTCCCTCCCTCTCTCCTCTCCCTACCTCAACCCCCTCCCTCCTCTCCCTCCCTCCTCTTCCTCTCCCTCTCTCTCTCCCTCCCTCCTCTCCCTACCTCAACCCACCCCCTCTCTCCCCCTCTCTCCCCCTCTCTCCCTCCTCCTCTCCCTCCCTCCTCGCCCTCCCTCCTCTCTCCAGGTATGCTAAGATCCACATCCCCATCATAGCGTCTGTGTCGGAGCACCAGCCCACCACCTGGGTCTCGTTCTTCTTCGACCTCCACATCCTGGTCTGTACCTTTCCTGCTGGACTCTGGTTCTGCATCAAGAACATCAACGACGAGAGAGTCTTCGGTAAGACACACACACACACACACACACACACACACACACACACACACACACACACACACACACACACACACACACACACACACACACACACACACACACACACACACACACACACACACACACGTCTACAGTTAGATGGCATGGCTGTGTGTGTGTGTGTGTGTGTGTGTGTGTGTGTGTGTGTGTGTGTGTGTGTGTGTGTGTGTGTGTGTGTGTGTGTGTGTGTGTGTGTGTGTGTGTGTGTGTGTGTGTGTGCAGGTGTGTGTGTGTGCAGGTGTGTGTGTGTGCAGGTGTGTGTGTGTGTGTGCAGGTGTGTGTGTGACCATAGAAATATAATGACTACAGCAATAATTACCATTCAAGTCAACAAACACACACACACACACACACACACACACACAGACACACATAAACACACACATCTGCATACACACACACACATGGGTTCCCCTACGATTCAGGAAAATCATGATTTAGTTAGAAACCATTCTGTATCTCTGTGTTTAACCCTGCTGTTCCTAGTGGTTCTTTAATAGGATCTCTGTGTTTAACCCTGCTGTTCCTAGTGGTTCTTTAATAGGATCTCTGTGTTTAACCCTGCTGTTCCTAGTGGTTCTTTAATAGGATCTCTGTGTTTAACCCTGCTGTTCCTAGTGGTTCTTTAATAGGATCTCTGTGTTTAACCCTGCTGTTCCTAGTGGTTCTTTAATAGGATCTCTGTGTTTAACCCTGCTGTTCCTAGTGGTTCTTTAATAGGATCTCTGTGTTTAACCCTGCTGTTCCTAGTGGTTCTTTAATAGGATCTCTGTGTTTAACCCTAGTGGTTCTGGATGCTATTAGTGCTGTCTACTTCTCAAAGAGAGTAGTGTGTTAAACCCTAACCCAGTATATTAAACTCTAACCCAGTATATTAAACCCTAACCCAGTATATTAAACCCTAACCCAGTATATTAAACCCTAACCCAGTATATTAAACTCTAACCCAGTATATTAAACCCTAACCCAGTATATTAAACCCTAACCCAGTATATTAAACCCTAACCCAGTATATTAAACTCTAACCCAGTATATTAAACCCTAACCCAGTATATTAAACCCTGACCCAGTATATTAAACCCTAACCCAGTATATTAAACCCTAACCCAGTATATTAAACTCTAACCCAGTATATTAAACCCTAACCCAGTATATTAAACTCTAACCCAGTATATTAAACCCTAACCCAGTATATTAAACCCTAACCCAGTATATTAAACCCTAACCCAGTATATTAAACTCTAACCCAGTATATTAAACCCTAACCCAGTATATTAAACCCTAACCCAGTATATTAAACCCTAACCCAGTATATTAAACTCTAGTATATTAAACCCAGTATATTAAACCCTAACCCAGTATATTAAACCCTAACCCAGTATATTAAACCCTAACCCAGTATATTAAACCCTAACCCAGTATATTAAACTCTAACCCAGTATATTAAACTCTAACCCAGTATATTAAACTCTAACCCAGTATATTAAACTCTAACCCAGTATATTAAACTCTAACCCAGTATATTAAACTCTAACCCAGTATATTAAACCCTAACCCAGTATATTAAACTCTAACCCAGTATATTAAACCCTAACCCAGTATATTAAACTCTAACCCAGTATATTAAACTCTAACCCAGTATATTAAACTCTAACCCAGTATATTAAACTCTAACCCAGTATATTAAACCCTAACCCAGTATATTAAACTCTAACCCAGTATATTAAACCCTAACCCAGTATATTAAACTCTAAAACCCAGTATATTAAACTCTAACCCAGTATATTAAACTCTAACCCAGTATATTAAACTCTAACCCAGTATATTAAACTCTAACCCAGTATATTAAACTCTAACCCAGTATATTAAACTCTAACCCAGTATATTAAACTCTAACCCAGTATATTAAACTCTAACCCAGTATATTAAACTCTAACCCAGTATATTAAACCCTAACCCAGTATATTAAACCTAACCCAGTATATTAAACTCTAACCCAGTATATTAAACCTAACCCAGTATATTAAACTCTAACCCAGTATATTAAACTCTAACCCAGTATATTAAACTCTAACCCAGTATATTAAACCCTAACCCAGTATATTAAACTCTAACCCAGTATATTAAACCCTAACCCAGTATATTAAACTCTAACCCAGTATATTAAACTCTAACCCAGTATATTAAACCCTAACCCAGTATATTAAACTCTAACCCAGTATATTAAACCCTAACCCAGTATATTAAACTCTAACCCAGTATATTAAACTCTAACCCAGTATATTAAACTCTAACCCAGTATATTAAACCCTAACCCAGTATATTAAACCCTAACCCAGTATATTAAACCCTAACCCAGTATATTAAACCCTAACCCAGTATATTAAACCCTAACCCAGTATATTAAACCCTAACCCAGTATATTAAACCTAACCCAGTATATTAAACTCCTAACCCAGTATATTAAACTCTAACCCAGTATATTAAACCCCTAACCCAGTATATTAAACTCTAACCCAGTATATTAAACTCTAACCCAGTATATTAAACCCTAACCCAGTATATTAAACTCTAACCCAGTATATTAAACCCTAACCCAGTATATTAAACTCTAACCCAGTATATTAAACTCTAACCCAGTATATTAAACCCTAACCCAGTATATTAAACTCTAACCCAGTATATTAAACTCTAACCCAGTATATTAAACTCTAACCCAGTATATTAAACTCTAACCTATATTAAACCCAACCCATATATTAACCCTAACCCAGTATATTAAACTCTAACCCAGTATATTAAACTCTAACCCAGTATATTAAACCCTAACCCAGTATATTAAACTCTAACCCAGTATATTAAACCCTAACCCAGTATATTAAACTCTAACCCAGTATATTAAACTCTAACCCAGTATATTAAACCTAACCCAGTATATTAAACTCTAACCCAGTATATTAAACTCCTAACCCAGTATATTAAACTCTAACCCAGTATATTAAACTCTAACCCAGTATATTAAACTCTAACCCAGTATATTAAACCCTAACCCAGTATATTAAACTCTAACCCAGTATATTAAACTCTAACCCAGTATATTAAACTCTAACCCAGTATATTAAACCTAACCCAGTATATTAAACCCTAACCCAGTATATTAAACTCTAACCCAGTATATTAAACTCTAACCCAGTATATTAAACTCTAACCCAGTATATTAAACTCTAACCCAGTATATTAAACCCTAACCCAGTATATTAAACTCTAACCCAGTATATTAAACTCTAACCCAGTATATTAAACCCTAACCCAGTATATTAAACTCTAACCCAGTATATTAAACCCTAACCCAGTATATTAAACTCCTAACCCAGTATATTAAACCCTAACCCAGTATATTAAACCCTAACCCAGTATATTAAACTCTAACCCAGTATATTAAACTCTAACCCAGTATATTAAACTCTAACCCAGTATATTAAACTCTAACCCAGTATATTAAACTCTAACCCAGTATATTAAACTCTAACCCAGTATATTAAACTCTAACCCAGTATATTAAACTCTAACCCAGTATATTAAACTCTAACCCAGTATATTAAACCCTAACCCAGTATATTAAACTCTAACCCAGTATATTAAACTCTAACCCAGTATATTAAACTCTAACCCAGTATATTAAACCCTAACCCAGTATATTAAACTCTAACCCAGTATATTAAACTCTAACCCAGTATATTAAACTCTAACCCAGTATATTAAACTCTAACCCAGTATATTAAACCTAACCCAGTATATTAAACCCTAACCCAGTATATTAAACCTAACCCAGTATATTAAACCCTAACCCAGTATATTAAACCCTAACCCAGTATATTAAACTCTAACCCAGTATATTAAACTCTAACCCAGTATATTAAACTCTAACCCAGTATATTAAACTCTAACCCAGTATATTAAACCCTAATTAAACCCAGTATATTAAACTCTAACCCAGTATATTAAACCCTAACCCAGTATATTAAACTCTAACCCAGTATATTAAACCCTAACCCAGTATATTAAACTCTAACCCAGTATATTAAACCTAACCCAGTATATTAAACTCTAACCCAGTATATTAAATTCTAACCCAGTATATTAAACTCTAACCCAGTATATTAAATTCTAACCCAGTATATTAAACTCTAACCCAGTATATTAAACTCTAACCCAGTATATTAAACCCTAACCCAGTATATTAAACTCTAACCCAGTATATTAAACTCTAACCCAGTATATTAAACCCTAACCCAGTATATTAAACTCTAACCCAGTATATTAAACCCTAACCCAGTATATTAAGCTCTAACCCAGTATATTAAAACCTAACCCAGTATATTAAGCTCTAACCCAGTATATTAAACTCTAACCCAGTATATTAAACCCTAACCCAGTATATTAAACTCTAACCCAGTATATTAAACCCTAACCCAGTATATTAAACCCTAACCCAGTATATTAAACCCTAACCCAGTATATTAAGCTCTAACCCAGTATATTAAACTCTAACCCAGTATATTAAACCCTAACCCAGTATATTAAGCTCTAACCCAGTATATTAAACTCTAACCCAGTATATTAAACCCTAACCCAGTATATTAAGCTCTAACCCAGTATATTAAACTCTAACCCAGTATATTAAACCCTAACCCAGTATATTAAGCTCTAACCCAGTATATTAAACTCTAACCCAGTATATTAAACCCTAACCCAGTATATTAAACTCTAACCCAGTATATTAAACTCTAACCCAGTATATTAAACCCTAACCCAGTATATTAAACCCTAACCCAGTATATTAAACTCTAACCCAGTATATTAAACCCTAACCCAGTATATTAAACCCTAACCCAGTATATTAAACCCTAACCCAGTATATTAAGCTCTAACCCAGTATATTAAACTCTAACCCAGTATATTAAACCCTAACCCAGTATATTAAACCCTAACCCAGTATATTAAACCCTAACCCAGTATATTAAACTCTAACCCAGCATATTAAACCCTAACCCAGTATATTAAACTCTAACCCAGTATATTAAACCCTAACCCAGTATATTAAACTCTAACCCAGTATATTAAACCCTAACCCAGTATATTAAACTCTAACCCAGTATATTAAACTCTAACCCAGTATATTAAACTCTAACCCAGTATATTAAACCCTAACCCAGTATATTAAACCCTAACCCAGTATATTAAACTCTAACCCTGCTCTCTGTCTCCCCCTAGTGGCCCTGTATGCCATCAGTATATTAAACCCTAACCCAGTATATTAAACCCTAACCCAGTATATTAAACTCTAACCCAGTATATTAAACCCTAACCCAGTATATTAAACTCTAACCCAGTATATTAAACTCTAACCCTGTATATTAAACTCTAACCCAGTATATTAAACCCTAACCCAGTATATTAAACTCTAACCCAGTATATTAAACCCTAACCCAGTATATTAAACTCTAACCCTGCTCTCTGTCTCCCCCTAGTGGCCCTGTATGCCATCAGTATATTAAACCCTAACCCAGTATATTAAACTCTAACCCAGTATATTAAACCCTAACCCAGTATATTTAACCCTAACCCAGTATATTAAACTCTAACCCTGCTCTCTGTCTCCCCCTAGTGGCCCTGTATGCCATCAGTATATTAAACCCTAACCCAGTATATTAAACTCTAACCCTGCTCTCTGTCTCCCCCTAGTGGCCCTGTATGCCATCAGTATATTAAACCCTAACCCAGTATATTAAACTCTAACCCAGTATATTAAACTCTAACCCAGTATATTAAACTCTAACCCAGTATATTAAACTCTAACCCAGTATATTAAACCCTAACCCAGTATATTAAACTCTAACCCAGTATATAAAACTCTAACCCAGTATATTAAACCCTAACCCAGTATATTAAACTCTAACCCAGTATATTAAACCCTAACCCAGTATATTAAACTCTAACCCAGTATATTAAACTCTAACCCAGTATATTAAACTCTAACCCAGTATATTAAACCCTAACCCAGTATATTAAACCCTAACCCAGTATATTAAACTCTAACCCAGTATATTAAACCCTAACCCAGTATATTAAACTCTAACCCAGTATATTAAACTCTAACCCAGTATATTAAACTCTAACCCAGTATATTAAACTCTAACCCAGTATATTAAACCCTAACCCAGTATATTAAACTCTAACCCAGTATATTAAACTCTAACCCAGTATATTAAACTCTAACCCAGTATATTAAACTCTAACCCAGTATATTAAACCCTTAACCCAGTATATTAAACTCTAACCCAGTATATTAAACTCTAACCCAGTATATTAAACTCTAACCCAGTATATTAAACCCTAACCCAGTATATTAAACTCTAACCCAGTATATTAAACCCTAACCCAGTATATTAAACTCTAACCCAGTATATTAAACTCTAACCCAGTATATTAAACCCTAACCCAGTATATTAAACTCTAACCCAGTATATTAAACTCTAACCCAGTATATTAAACCCTAACCCAGTATATTAAACTCTAACCCAGTATATTAAACCCTAACCCAGTATATTAAACTCTAACCCAGTATATTAAACTCTAACCCAGTATATTAAACTCTAACCCAGTATATTAAACCCTAACCCAGTATATTAAACCCTAACCCAGTATATTAAACTCTAACCCAGTATATTAAACCCTAACCCAGTATATTAAACTCTAACCCAGTATATTAAACCCTAACCCAGTATATTAAACTCTAACCCTGCTCTCTGTCTCCCCCTAGTGGCCCTGTATGCCATCAGTATATTAAACCCTAACCCAGTATATTAAACTCTAACCCAGTATATTAAACTCTAACCCAGTATATTAAACCCTAACCCAGTATATTAAACTCTAACCCAGTATATTAAACTCTAACCCAGTATATTAAACCCTAACCCAGTATATTAAACTCTAACCCAGTATATTAAACCCTAACCCAGTATATTAAACTCTAACCCAGTATATTAAACTCTAACCCAGTATATTAAACCCTAACCCAGTATATTAAACCCTAACCCAGTATATTAAACTCTAACCCAGTATATTAAACCCTAACCCAGTATATTAAACTCTAACCCAGTATATTAAACTCTAACCCAGTATATTAAACTCTAACCCAGTATATTAAACTCTAACCCAGTATATTAAACCCTAACCCAGTATATTAAACTCTAACCCAGTATATTAAACTCTAACCCAGTATATTAAACTCTAACCCAGTATATTAAACTCTAACCCAGTATATTAAACTCTAACCCAGTATATTAAACCCTAACCCAGTATATTAAACTCTAACCCAGTATATTAAACTCTAACCCAGTATATTAAACTCTAACCCAGTATATTAAACTCTAACCCAGTATATTAAACTCTAACCCAGTATATTAAACTCTAACCCAGTATATTAAACTCTAACCCAGTATATTAAACTCTAACCCAGTATATTAAACTCTAACCCAGTATATTAAACCCTAACCCAGTATATTAAACTCTAACCCAGTATATTAAACCCTAACCCAGTATATTAAACTCTAACCCAGTATATTAAACCCTAACCCAGTATATTAAGCTCTAACCCAGTATATTAAATTCTAACCCAGTATATTAAACTCTAACCCAGTATATTAAATTCTAACCCAGTATATTAAACTCTAACCCAGTATATTAAACTCTAACCCAGTATATTAAACCCTAACTCAGTATATTAAACTCTAACCCAGTATATTAAACTCTAACCCAGTATATTAAACCCTAACCCAGTATATTAAACTCTAACCCAGTATATTAAACCCTAACCCAGTATATTAAGCTCTAACCCAGTATATTAAAACCTAACCCAGTATATTAAGCTCTAACCCAGTATATTAAACTCTAACCCAGTATATTAAACCCTAACCCAGTATATTAAACTCTAACCCAGTATATTAAACCCTAACCCAGTATATTAAACCCTAACCCAGTATATTAAACCCTAACCCAGTATATTAAGCTCTAACCCAGTATATTAAACTCTAACCCAGTATATTAAACCCTAACCCAGTATATTAAGCTCTAACCCAGTATATTAAACTCTAACCCAGTATATTAAACCCTAACCCAGTATATTAAGCTCTAACCCAGTATATTAAACTCTAACCCAGTATATTAAACCCTAACCCAGTATATTAAGCTCTAACCCAGTATATTAAACTCTAACCCAGTATATTAAACCCTAACCCAGTATATTAAACTCTAACCCAGTATATTAAACTCTAACCCAGTATATTAAACCCTAACCCAGTATATTAAACCCTAACCCAGTATATTAAACTCTAACCCAGTATATTAAACCCTAACCCAGTATATTAAACCCTAACCCAGTATATTAAACCCTAACCCAGTATATTAAGCTCTAACCCAGTATATTAAACTCTAACCCAGTATATTAAACCCTAACCCAGTATATTAAACCCTAACCCAGTATATTAAACCCTAACCCAGTATATTAAACTCTAACCCAGCATATTAAACCCTAACCCAGTATATTAAACTCTAACCCAGTATATTAAACCCTAACCCAGTATATTAAACTCTAACCCAGTATATTAAACCCTAACCCAGTATATTAAACTCTAACCCAGTATATTAAACTCTAACCCAGTATATTAAACTCTAACCCAGTATATTAAACCCTAACCCAGTATATTAAACCCTAACCCAGTATATTAAACTCTAACCCTGCTCTCTGTCTCCCCTAGTGGCCCTGTATGCCATCAGTATATTAAACCCTAACCCAGTATATTAAACCCTAACCCAGTATATTAAACTCTAACCCAGTATATTAAACCCTAACCCAGTATATTAAACTCTAACCCAGTATATTAAACTCTAACCCAGTATATTAAACTCTAACCCAGTATATTAAACCCTAACCCAGTATATTAAACTCTAACCCAGTATATTAAACCCTAACCCAGTATATTAAACTCTAACCCTGCTCTCTGTCTCCCCTAGTGGCCCTGTATGCCATCAGTATATTAAACCCTAACCCAGTATATTAAACTCTAACCCAGTATATTAAACCCTAACCCAGTATATTTAACCCTAACCCAGTATATTAAACTCTAACCCTGCTCTCTGTCTCCCCTAGTGGCCCTGTATGCCATCAGTATATTAAACCCTAACCCAGTATATTAAACTCTAACCCTGCTCTCTGTCTCCCCCTAGTGGCCCTGTATGCCATCAGTATATTAAACCCTAACCCAGTATATTAAACTCTAACTCCAGTATATTAAACTCTAACCCAGTATATTAAACTCTAACCCAGTATATTAAACTCTAACCCAGTATATTAAACCTAACCCAGTATATTAAACTATATTAAACTAACCCAGTATATTAAACTCTAACCCAGTATATTAAACCCTAACCCAGTATATTAAACTCTAACCCAGTATATTAAACCCTAACCCAGTATATTAAACTCTAACCCAGTATATTAAACTCTAACCCAGTATATTAAACCCTAACCCAGTATATTAAACTCTAACCCAGTATATTAAACCCTAACCCAGTATATTAAACTCTAACCCAGTATATTAAACCCTAACCCAGTATATTAAACTCTAACCCAGTATATTAAACTCTAACCCAGTATATTAAACTCTAACCCAGTATATTAAACTCTAACCCAGTATATTAAACCCTAACCCAGTATATTAAACTCTAACCCAGTATATTAAACTCTAACCCAGTATATTAAACTCTAACCCAGTATATTAAACTCTAACCCAGTATATTAAACTCTAACCCAGTATATTAAACCCTAACCCAGTATATTAAACTCTAACCCAGTATATTAAACTCCTAACCCAGTATATTAAACTCTAACCCAGTATATTAAACCCTAACCCAGTATATTAAACTCTAACCCAGTATATTAAACCTAACCCAGTATATTAAACTCTAACCCAGTATATTAAACTCTAACCCAGTATTAAACCCTAACCCAGTATATTAAACTCTAACCCAGTATATTAAACTCTAACCCAGTATATTAAACTCTAACCCAGTATATTAAACCCTAACCCAGTATATTAAACTCTAACCCAGTATATTAAACTCTAACCCAGTATATTAAACTCTAACCCAGTATATTAAACCCTAACCCAGTATATTAAACTAAACTATATTAAACTAACCCAGTATATTAAACTCTAACCCAGTATATTAAACCCTAACCCAGTATATTAAACTCTAACCCAGTATATTAAACCCTAACCCAGTATATTAAACTCTAACCCAGTATATTAAACCCTAACCCAGTATATTAAACTCTAACCCAGTATATTAAACCCTAACCCAGTATATTAAACTCTAACCCAGTATATTAAACCCTAACCCAGTATATTAAACTCTAACCCAGTATATTAAACCTAACCCAGTATATTAAACTCTAACCCAGTATATTAAACCCTAACCCAGTATATTAAACTCTAACCCAGTATATTAAACCCTAACCCAGTATATTAAACTCTAACCCAGTATATTAAACCTAACCCAGTATATTAAACCCTAACCCAGTATATTAAACTCTAACCCAGTATATTAAAACCTAGTATATTAAGCTCTAACCCAGTATATTAAACTCTAACCCAGTATATTAAACTCTAACCCAGTATATTAAACTCTAACCCAGTATATTAAACCTAACCCAGTATATTAAACCTAACCCAGTATATTAAACTCTAACCCAGTATATTAAACCCTAACCCAGTATATTAAACTCTAACCCAGTATATTAAACTCTAACCCAGTATATTAAACTCTAACCCAGTATATTAAATTCCTAACAGTATATTAAACTCTAACCCAGTATATTAAACCCTAACCCAGTATATTAAACCCTAACCCAGTATATTAAACTCTAACCCAGTATATTAAACCCTAACCCATATTAAACTCTAACCCAGTATATTAAACCCTAACCTAGTATATTAAACTCTAACCCAGTATATTAAACCCTAACCCAGTATATTAAGCTCTAACCCAGTATATTAAACTCTAACCCAGTATATTAAACCCTAACCCAGTATATTAAACTCTAACCCAGTATATTAAACTCTAACCCAGTATATTAAACTCTAACCCAGTATATTAAACCCTAACCCAGTATATTAAACTCTAACCCAGTATATTAAACTCTAACCCAGTATATTAAACCCTAACCCAGTATATTAAGCTCTAACCCATATATTAAACTCTAACCCAGTATATTAAACCCTAACCCAGTATATTAAGCTCTAACCCAGTATATTAAACTCTAACCCAGTATATTAAACCCTAACCCAGTATATTAAGCTCTAACCCAGTATATTAAACTCTAACCCAGTATATTAAACCCTAACCCAGTATATTAAACTCTAACCCAGTATATTAAACCCTAACCCAGTATATTAAACCTAACCCAGTATATTAAACTCTAACCCAGTATATTAAACCCTAACCCAGTATATTAAACCCTAACCCAGTATATTAAACCTAACCCAGTATATTAAACTCTAACCCAGTATATTAAACTCTAACCCAGTATATTAAACTCTAACCCAGTATATTAAACCTAACCCAGTATATTAAACTCTAACCCAGTATATTAAACTCTAACCCAGTATATTAAACCCTAACCCAGTATATTAAACTCTAACCCAGTATATTAAACCCTAACCCAGTATATTAAACTCTAACCCAGTATATTAAACCCTAACCCAGTATATTAAACTCTAACCCAGTATATTAAACTCTAACCCAGTATATTAAACCCTAACCCAGTATATTAAACTCTAACCCAGTATATTAAACCCTAACCCAGTATATTAAGCTCTAACCCAGTATATTAAACCTAACCCAGTATATTAAGCTCTAACCCAGTATATTAAACTCTAACCCAGTATATTAAACCCTAACCCAGTATATTAAACTCTAACCCAGTATATTAAACCCTAACCCAGTATATTAAACCCTAACCCAGTATATTAAACCCTAACCCAGTATATTAAACTCTAACCCAGTATATTAAACTCTAACCCAGTATATTAAACCCTAACCCAGTATATTAAGCTCTAACCCAGTATATTAAACTCTAACCCAGTATATTAAACCCTAACCCAGTATATTAAGCTCTAACCCAGTATATTAAACTCTAACCCAGTATATTAAACCCTAACCCAGTATATTAAGCTCTAACCCAGTATATTAAACTCTAACCCAGTATATTAAACCCTAACCCAGTATATTAAACTCTAACCCAGTATATTAAACCCTAACCCAGTATATTAAACCCTAACCCAGTATATTAAACCCTAACCCAGTATATTAAACCCTAACCCAGTATATTAAACCCTAACCCAGTATATTAAACCCTAACCCAGTATATTAAACCCTAACCCAGTATATTAAGCTCTAACCCAGTATATTAAACTCTAACCCAGTATATTAAACCCTAGTATATTAAACCCTAACCCAGTATATTAAACCCTAACCCAGTATATTAAACTCTAACCCAGTATATTAAACCCTAACCCAGTATATTAAACTCTAACCCAGTATATTAAACCCTAACCCAGTATATTAAACTCTAACCCAGTATATTAAACCCTAACCCAGTATATTAAACTCTAACCCAGTATATTAAACTCTAACCCAGTATATTAAACCCTAACCCAGTATATTAAACTCTAACCCAGTATATTAAACCCTAACCCAGTATATTAAACTCTAACCCAGTGGCCCTATATATTAAACCCTAACCCAGTATATTAAACCCTAACCCAGTATATTAAACTCTAACCCAGTATATTAAACCCTAACCCAGTATATTAAACTCTAACCCAGTATATTAAACTCTAACCCAGTATATTAAACCCTAACCCAGTATATTAAACTCTAACCCAGTATATTAAACCCTAACCCAGTATATTAAACTCTAACCCAGTATATTAAACTCTAACCCAGTATATTAAACCCTAACCCAGTATATTAAACTCTAACCCAGTATATTAAACCCTAACCCAGTATATTAAACCCTAACCCAGTATATTAAACCCTAACCCAGTATATTAAACTCTAACCCAGCATATTAAACCCTAACCCAGTATATTAAACTCTAACCCAGTATATTAAACCCTAACCCAGTATATTAAACTCTAACCCAGTATATTAAACCCTAACCCAGTATATTAAACTCTAACCCAGTATATTAAACTCTAACCCAGTATATTAAACCCTAACCCAGTATATTAAACTCTAACCCAGTATATTAAACCCTAACCCAGTATATTAAACTCTAACCCTGCTCTCTGTCTCCCCTAGTGGCCCTGTATGCCATCAGTATATTAAACCCTAACCCAGTATATTAAACCCTAATCCAGTATATTAAACTCTAACCCAGTATATTAAACCCTAACCCAGTATATTAAACTCTAACCCAGTATATTAAACTCTAACCCAGTATATTAAACTCTAACCCAGTATATTAAACCCTAACCCAGTATATTAAACTCTAACCCAGTATATTAAACCCTAACCCAGTATATTAAACTCTAACCCTGCTCTCTGTCTCCCCTAGTGGCCCTGTATGCCATCAGTATATTAAACCCTAACCCAGTATATTAAACTCTAACCCAGTATATTAAACCCTAACCCAGTATATTTAACCCTAACCCAGTATATTAAACTCTAACCCTGTCTCTTCTCCCCTAGTGGCCCTGTATGCCATCAGTATATTAAACCCTAACCCAGTATATTAAACTCTAACCCTGCTCTCTGTCTCCCCCTAGTGGCCCTGTATGCCATCAGTATATTAAACCCTAACCCAGTATATTAAACTCTAACCCAGTATATTAAACTCTAACCCAGTATATTAAACTCTAACCCAGTATATTAAACTCTAACCCAGTATATTAAACCCTAACCCAGTATATTAAACTCTAACCCAGTATATTAAACTCTAACCCAGTATATTAAACCCTAACCCAGTATATTAAACTCTAACCCAGTATATTAAACCCTAACCCAGTATATTAAACTCTAACCCAGTATATTAAACTCTAACCCAGTATATTAAACTCTAACCCAGTATATTAAACCCTAACCCAGTATATTAAACCCTAACCCAGTATATTAAACTCTAACCCAGTATATTAAACCCTAACCCAGTATATTAAACTCTAACCCAGTATATTAAACCCTAACCCAGTATATTAAACTCTAACCCAGTATATTAAACCCTAACCCAGTATATTAAACTCTAACCCAGTATATTAAACTCTAACCCAGTATATTAAACCCTAACCCAGTATATTAAACTCTAACCCAGTATATTAAACTCTAACTAACCCAGTATATTAAACTCTAACCCAGTATATTAAACCCTAACCCAGTATATTAAACTCTAACCCAGTATATTAAACTCTAACCCAGTATATTAAACCCTAACCCAGTATATTAAACCCTAACCCAGTATATTAAACCCTAACCCAGTATATTAAACTCTAACCCAGCATATTAAACCCTAACCCAGTATATTAAACTCTAACCCAGTATATTAAACCCTAACCCAGTATATTAAACTCTAACCCAGTATATTAAACCCTAACCCAGTATATTAAACTCTAACCCAGTATATTAAACTCTAACCCAGTATATTAAACTCTAACCCAGTATATTAAACCCTAACCCAGTATATTAAACTCTAACCCAGTATATTAAACCCTAACCCAGTATATTAAACTCTAACCCTGCTCTCTGTCTCCCCCTAGTGGCCCTGTATGCCATCAGTATATTAAACCCTAACCCAGTATATTAAACCCTAACCCAGTATATTAAACTCTAACCCAGTATATTAAACCCTAACCCAGTATATTAAACTCTAACCCAGTATATTAAACTCTAACCCAGTATATTAAACTCTAACCCAGTATATTAAACCCTAACCCAGTATATTAAACTCTAACCCAGTATATTAAACCCTAACCCAGTATATTAAACTCTAACCCAGTATATTAAACCCTAACCCAGTATATTAAACTCTAACCCAGTCTATTCTCCCCTAATGCCATCAGTATATTAAACCCTAGTATATTAAACCCTAACCCAGTATATTAAACTCTAACCCAGTATATTAAACCCTAACCCAGTATATTTAACCCTAACCCAGTATATTAAACTCTAACCCTGCTCTCTGTCTCCCCCTAGTGGCCCTGTATGCCATCAGTATATTAAACCCTAACCCAGTATATTAAACTCTAACCCTGCTCTCTGTCTCCCCTAGTGGCCCTGTATGCCATCAGTATATTAAACCCTAACCCAGTATATTAAACTCTAACCCAGTATATTAAACTCTAACCCAGTATATTAAACTCTAACCCAGTATATTAAACCCTAACCCAGTATATTAAACTCTAACCCAGTATATTAAACTCTAACCCAGTATATTAAACCCTAACCCAGTATATTAAACTCTAACCCAGTATATTAAACCCTAACCCAGTATATTAAACTCTAACCCAGTATATTAAACTCTAACCCAGTATATTAAACTCTAACCCAGTATATTAAACCCTAACCCAGTATATTAAACCCTAACCCAGTATATTAAACTCTAACCCAGTATATTAAACCCTAACCCAGTATATTAAACTCTAACCCAGTATATTAAACTCTAACCCAGTATATTAAACTCTAACCCAGTATATTAAACCCTAACCCAGTATATTAAACTCTAACCCAGTATATTAAACTCTAACCCAGTATATTAAACTCTAACCCAGTATATTAAACTCTAACCCAGTATATTAAACTCTAACCCAGTATATTAAACCCTTAACCCAGTATATTAAACTCTAACCCAGTATATTAAACTCTAACCCAGTATATTAAACTCTAACCCAGTATATTAAACCCTAACCCAGTATATTAAACTCTAACCCAGTATATTAAACCCTAACCCAGTATATTAAACTCTAACCCAGTATATTAAACCCTAACCCAGTATATTAAACTCTAACCCAGTATATTAAACTCTAACCCAGTATATTAAACTCTAACCCAGTATATTAAACTCTAACCCAGTATATTAAACCCTAACCCAGTATATTAAACCCTAACCCAGTATATTAAACTCTAACCCAGTATATTAAACCCTAACCCAGTATATTAAACTCTAACCCAGTATATTAAACCCTAACCCAGTATATTAAACTCTAACCCAGTATATTAAACTCTAACCCAGTATATTAAACTCTAACCCAGTATATTAAACCCTAACCCAGTATATTAAACCCTAACCCAGTATATTAAACTCTAACCCAGTATATTAAACCCTAACCCAGTATATTAAACTCTATATTAAACCCAGTATATTAAACCCTAACCCAGTATATTAAACTCTAACCCAGTATATTAAACTCTAACCCAGTATATTAAACCCTAACCCAGTATATTAAACTCTAACCCAGTATATTAAACTCTAACCCAGTATATTAAACTCTAACCCAGTATATTAAACTCTAACCCAGTATATTAAACCCTAACCCAGTATATTAAACCCTAACCCAGTATTAAACCCTAACCCAGTATATTAACCCTAACCCAGTATATTAAACTCTAACCCAGTATATTAAACCCTAACCCAGTATATTAAACTCTAACCCAGTATATTAAACCCTAACCCAGTATATTAAACTCTAACCCAGTATATTAAACCCTAACCCAGTATATTAAACTCTAACCCAGTATATTAAACCCTAACCCAGTATATTAAACTCTAACCCAGTATATTAAACCCTAACCCAGTATATTAAACTCTAACCCAGTATATTAAACTCTAACCCAGTATATTAAACTCTAACCCAGTATATTAAACCCTAACCCAGTATATTAAACTCTAACCCAGTATATTAAACCCTAACCCAGTATATTAAACTCTAACCCTGCTCTCTGTCTCCCCTAGTGGCCCTGTATGCCATCAGTATATTAAACCCTAACCCAGTATATTAAACCCTAACCCAGTATATTAAACTCTAACCCAGTATATTAAACCCTAACCCAGTATATTAAACCTAACCCAGTATATTAAACTCTAACCCAGTATATTAAACTCTAACCCAGTATATTAAACCCTAACCCAGTATATTAAACTCTAACCCAGTATATTAAACCTAACCCAGTATATTAAACTCTAACCCAGTATATTAAACCCTAACCCAGTATATTAAACTCTAACCCTGCTCTCTGTCTCCCCCCTAGTGGCCCTGTATGCCATCAGTATATTAAACCCTAACCCAGTATATTAAACCCTAACCCAGTATATTAAACTCTAACCCAGTATATTAAACCCTAACCCAGTATATTTAACCCTAACCCAGTATATTAAACTCTAACCCTGCTCTCTGTCTCCCCCTAGTGGCCCTGTATGCCATCAGTATATTAAACCCTAACCCAGTATATTAAACTCTAACCCTGCTCTCTGTCTCCCCCTAGTGGCCCTGTATGCCATCAGTATATTAAACCCTAACCCAGTATATTAAACTCTAACCCAGTATATTAAACTCTAACCCAGTATATTAAACTCTAACCCAGTATATTAAACTCTAACCCAGTATATTAAACCCTAACCCAGTATATTAAACTCTAACCCAGTATATTAAACTCTAACCCAGTATATTAAACCCTAACCCAGTATATTAAACTCTAACCCAGTATATTAAACCCTAACCCAGTATATTAAACTCTAACCCAGTATATTAAACTCTAACCCAGTATATTAAACTAACCCAGTATATTAAACTAACCCAGTATATTAAACCCTAACCCAGTATATTAAACTCTAACCCAGTATATTAAACTCTAACCCAGTATATTAAACCCTAACCCAGTATATTAAACTCTAACCCAGTATATTAAACTCTAACCCAGTATATTAAACTCTAACCCAGTATATTAAACCCTAACCCAGTATATTAAACTCTAACCCAGTATATTAAACTCTAACCCAGTATATTAAACTCTAACCCAGTATATTAAACTCTAACCCAGTATATTAAACCCTAACCCAGTATATTAAACCTAACCCAGTATATTAAACTCTAACCCAGTATATTAAACTCTAACCCAGTATATTAAACTCCTAACCCAGTATATTAAACCCTAACCCAGTATATTAAACCTAACCCAGTATATTAAACTCTAACCCAGTATATTAAACCCTAACCCAGTATATTAAACCCTAACCCAGTATATTAAACTCTAACCCAGTATATTAAACCCCAGTAACCCAGTATATTAAACTCTAACCCAGTATATTAAACCCTAACCCAGTATATTAAACTCTAACCCAGTATATTAAACCCTAACCCAGTATATTAAACTCTAACCCAGTATATTAAACCCTAACCCAGTATATTAAGCTCTAACCCAGTATATTAAATTCTAACCCAGTATATTAAACTCTAACCCAGTATATTAAATTCTAACCCAGTATATTAAACTCTAACCCAGTATATTAAACTCTAACCCAGTATATTAAACCCTAACCCAGTATATTAAACTCTAACCCAGTATATTAAACTCTAACCCAGTATATTAAACCCTAACCCAGTATATTAAACTCTAACCCAGTATATTAAACCCTAACCCAGTATATTAAGCTCTAACCCAGTATATTAAACCCTAACCCAGTATATTAAACTCTAACCCAGTATATTAAACTCTAACCCAGTATATTAAACCCTAACCCAGTATATTAAACTCTAACCCAGTATATTAAACCCTAACCCAGTATATTAAACCCTAACCCAGTATATTAAACCCTAACCCAGTATATTAAGCTCTAACCCAGTATATTAAACCCTAACCCAGTATATTAAACCCTAACCCAGTATATTAAGCTCTAACCCAGTATATTAAACTCTAACCCATTATATTAAACCCTAACCCAGTATATTAAACTCTAACCCAGTATATTAAACTCTAACCCAGTATATTAAACCCTAACCCAGTATATTAAACTCTAACCCAGTATATTAAACTCTAACCCAGTATATTAAACCCTAACCCAGTATATTAAACTCTAACCCAGTATATTAAACCCTAACCCAGTATATTAAACCCTAACCCAGTATATTAAACTCTAACCCAGTATATTAAACCCTAACCCAGTATATTAAACCCTAACCCAGTATATTAAACCCTAACCCAGTATATTAAGCTCTAACCCAGTATATTAAACTCTAACCCAGTATATTAAACCCTAACCCAGTATATTAAACCCTAACCCAGTATATTAAACCCTAACCCAGTATATTAAACTCTAACCCAGTATATTAAACCCTAACCCAGTATATTAAACTCTAACCCAGTATATTAAACCCTAACCCAGTATATTAAACTCTAACCCAGTATATTAAACTCTAACCCAGTATATTAAACCCTAACCCAGTATATTAAACTCTAACCCAGTATATTAAACCCTAACCCAGTATATTAAACTCTAACCCTGCTCTCTGTCTCCCCTAGTGGCCCTGTATGCCATCAGTATATTAAACCCTAACCCAGTATATTAAACCCTAACCCAGTATATTAAACTCTAACCCAGTATATTAAACCCTAACCCAGTATATTAAACTCTAACCCAGTATATTAAACTCTAACCCAGTATATTAAACTCTAACCCAGTATATTAAACCCTAACCCAGTATATTAAACTCTAACCCAGTATATTAAACCCTAACCCAGTATATTAAACTCTAACCCTGCTCTCTGTCTCCCCCTAGTGGCCCTGTATGCCATCAGTATTAAACCCTAACCCAGTATATTAAACTCTAACCCAGTATATTAAACCCTAACCCAGTATATTTAACCCTAACCCAGTATATTAAACTCTAACCCTGCTTAAACCCTGTCTCCCCTAGTGGCCCTGTATGCCATCAGTATATTAAACCCTAACCCAGTATATTAAACTCTAACCCTGCTCTCTGTCTCCCCCTAGTGGCCCTAAACTATGCCATCAGTATATTAAACCCTAACCCAGTATATTAAACTCTAACCCAGTATATTAAACTCTAACCCAGTATATTAAACTCTAACCCAGTATATTAAACTCTAACCCAGTATATTAAACCCTAACCCAGTATATTAAACTCTAACCCAGTATATTAAACTCTAACCCAGTATATTAAACCCTAACCCAGTATATTAAACTCTAACCCAGTATATTAAACCTAACCCAGTAACCCAGTATATTAAACTCTAACCCAGTATATTAAACTCTAACCCAGTATATTAAACTCTAACCCAGTATATTAAACCCAGTATATTAAACTCTAACCCAGTATATTAAACTCTAACCCAGTATATTAAACCCTAACCCAGTATATTAAACTCTAACCCAGTATATTAAACCCTAACCCAGTATATTAAACTCTAACCCAGTATATTAAACCTAACCCAGTATATTAAACTCTAACCCAGTATATTAAACTCTAACCCAGTATATTAAACCCTAACCCAGTATATTAAACTCTAACCCAGTATATTAAACTCTAACCCAGTATATTAAACCCTAACCCAGTATATTAAACTCTAACCCAGTATATTAAACCCTAACCCAGTATATTAAACTCTAACCCAGTATATTAAACTCTAACCCAGTATATTAAACCCTAACCCAGTATATTAAACCCTAACCCAGTATATTAAACCCTAACCCAGTATATTAAACTCTAACCCAGTATATTAAACCCTAACCCAGTATATTAAACTCTAACTCCAGTATATTAAACTCTAACCCAGTATATTAAACTCTAACCCAGTATATTAAACCCTAACCCAGTATATTAAACTCTAACCCAGTATATTAAACTCTAACCCAGTATATTAAACTCTAACCCAGTATATTAAACCCTAACCCAGTATATTAAACTCCCTAACCCAGTATATTAAACTCTAACCCAGTATATTAAACTCCTAACCCAGTATATTAAACTCTAACCCAGTATATTAAACTCTAACCCAGTATATTAAACTAGTATTAAACTCTAACCCAGTATATTAAACTCTAACCCAGTATATTAAACCCTAACCCAGTATATTAAACTCTAACCCAGTATATTAAACCCTAACCCAGTATATTAAACTCTAACCCAGTATATTAAACCCTAACCCAGTATATTAAACTCTAACCCAGTATATTAAACCCTAACCCAGTATATTAAGCTCTAACCCAGTATATTAAATTCTAACCCAGTATATTAAACTCTAACCCAGTATATTAAATTCTAACCCAGTATATTAAACTCTAACCCAGTATATTAAACTCTAACCCAGTATATTAAACCCTAACCCAGTATATTAAACTCTAACCCAGTATATTAAACTCTAACCCAGTATATTAAACCCTAACCCAGTATATTAAACTCTAACCCAGTATATTAAACCCTAACCCAGTATATTAAACTCTAACCCAGTATATTAAACCCTAACCCAGTATATTAAGCTCTAACCCAGTATATTAAACTCTAACCCAGTATATTAAACCCTAACCCAGTATATTAAACTCTAACCCAGTATATTAAACCCTAACCCAGTATATTAAACCCTAACCCAGTATATTAAACCCTAACCCAGTATATTAAGCTCTAACCCAGTATATTAAACTCTAACCCAGTATATTAAACCCTAACCCAGTATATTAAACTCTAACCCAGTATATTAAACTCTAACCCAGTATATTAAACTCTAACCCAGTATATTAAACCCTAACCCAGTATATTAAACCCTAACCCAGTATATTAAACTCTAACCCAGTATATTAAACCCTAACCCAGTATATTAAACTCTAACAGTATATTAAACTCTAACCCAGTATATTAAACTCTAACCCAGTATATTAAACTCTAACCCAGTATATTAAACCCTAACCCAGTATATTAAACTCTAACCCAGTATATTAAACTCTAACCCAGTATATTAAACTCTAACCCAGTATATTAAACTCTAACCCAGTATATTAAACCCTAACCCAGTATATTAAACTCTAACCCAGTATATTAAACTCTAACCCAGTATATTAAACTCTAACCCAGTATATTAAACTCTAACCCAGTATATTAAACTCTAACCCAGTATATTAAACTCTAACCCAGTATATTAAACTCTAACCCAGTATATTAAACCCTAACCCAGTATATTAAACTCTAACCCAGTATATTAAACCTAACCCAGTATATTAAACTCTAACCCAGTATATTAAACCCTAACCCAGTATATTAAACTCTAACCCAGTATATTAAACCCTAACCCAGTATATTAAACTCTAACCCAGTATATTAAATTCTAACCCAGTATATTAAACTCTAACCCAGTATATTAAATTCTAACCCAGTATATTAAACTCTAACCCAGTATATTAAACTCTAACCCAGTATATTAAACCCTAACCCAGTATATTAAACTCTAACCCAGTATATTAAACTCTAACCCAGTATATTAAACCCTAACCCAGTATATTAAACTCTAACCCAGTATATTAAACCCTAACCCAGTATATTAAGCTCTAACCCAGTATATTAAACCCTAACCCAGTATATTAAGCTCTAACCCAGTATATTAAACTCTAACCCAGTATATTAAACCCTAACCCAGTATATTAAACTCTAACCCAGTATATTAAACCCTAACCCAGTATATTAAACCCTAACCCAGTATATTAAACCCTAACCCAGTATATTAAGCTCTAACCCAGTATATTAAACTCTAACCCAGTATATTAAACCCTAACCCAGTATATTAAGCTCTAACCCAGTATATTAAACTCTAACCCAGTATATTAAACCCTAACCCAGTATATTAAGCTCTAACCCAGTATATTAAACTCTAACCCAGTATATTAAACCCTAACCCAGTATATTAAGCTCTAACCCAGTATATTAAACTCTAACCCAGTATATTAAACCCTAACCCAGTATATTAAACTCTAACCCAGTATATTAAACCCTAACCCAGTATATTAAACCCTAACCCAGTATATTAAACTCTAACCCAGTATATTAAACCCTAACTCAGTATATTAAACCCTAACCCAGTATATTAAACCTAACCCAGTATATTAAACTCTAACCCAGTATATTAAACTCTAACCCAGTATATTAAACCCTAACCCAGTATATTAAACTCTAACCCAGTATATTAAACTCTAACCCAGTATATTAAACCCTAACCCAGTATATTAAACTCTAACCCAGTATATTAAACCCTAACCCAGTATATTAAACTCTAACCCTGCTCTCTGTCTCCCTAGTGGCCCTGTATGCCATCAGTATATTAAACCCTAACCCAGTATATTAAACCCTAACCCAGTATATTAAACTCTAACCCAGTATATTAAACCCTAACCCAGTATATTAAACTCTAACCCAGTATATTAAACTCTAACCCAGTATATTAAACTCTAACCCAGTATATTAAACCCTAACCCAGTATATTAAACTCTAACCCAGTATATTAAACCCTAACCCAGTATATTAAACTCTAACCCTGCTCTCTGTCTCCCCCTAGTGGCCCTGTATGCCATCAGTATATTAAACCCTAACCCAGTATATTAAACTCTAACCCAGTATATTAAACCCTAACCCAGTATATTTAACCCTAACCCAGTATATTAAACTCTAACCCTGCTCTCTGTCTCCCCCTAGTGGCCATGTATGCCATCAGTATATTAAACCCTAACCCAGTATATTAAACTCTAACCCTGCTCTCTGTCTCCCCCTAGTGGCCCTGTATGCCATCAGTATATTAAACCCTAACCCAGTATATTAAACCCTAACCCAGTATATTAAACTCTAACCCAGTATATTAAACTCTAACCCAGTATATTAAACCCTAACCCAGTATATTAAACTCTAACCCAGTATATTAAACCCTAACCCAGTATATTAAACTCTAACCCAGTATATTAAACTCTAACCCAGTATATTAAACTCTAACCCAGTATATTAAACCCTAACCCAGTATATTAAACCCTAACCCAGTATATTAAACTCTAACCCAGTATATTAAACCCTAACCCAGTATATTAAACTCTAACCCAGTATATTAAACCCTAACCCAGTATATTAAACTCTAACCCAGTATATTAAACCCTAACCCAGTATATTAAACTCTAACCCAGTATATTAAACCCTAACCCAGTATATTAAACTCTAACCCAGTATATTAAACCCTAACCCAGTATATTAAGCTCTAACCCAGTATATTAAATTCTAACCCAGTATATTAAACTCTAACCCAGTATATTAAATTCTAACCCAGTATATTAAACTCTAACCCAGTATATTAAATTCTAACCCAGTATATTAAACCCTAACCCAGTATTTTAAACTCTAACCCAGTATATTAAACTCTAACCCAGTATATTAAACCCTAACCCAGTATATTAAACTCTAACCCAGTATATTAAACCCTAACCCAGTATATTAAGCTCTAACCCAGTATATTAAACCCTAACCCAGTATATTAAGCTCTAACCCAGTATATTAAACTCTAACCCAGTATATTAAACCCTAACCCAGTATATTAAACTCTAACCCAGTATATTAAACCCTAACCCAGTATATTAAACCCTAACCCAGTATATTAAACCCTAACCCAGTATATTAAGCTCTAACCCAGTATATTAAACTCTAACCCAGTATATTAAACCCTAACCCAGTATATTAAGCTCTAACCCAGTATATTAAACTCTAACCCATTATATTAAACCCTAACCCAGTATATTAAGCTCTAACCCAGTATATTAAACTCTAACCCAGTATATTAAACCCTAACCCAGTATATTAAGCTCTAACCCAGTATATTAAACTCTAACCCAGTATATTAAACCCTAACCCAGTATATTAAACTCTAACCCAGTATATTAAACCCTAACCCAGTATATTAAACCCTAACCCAGTATATTAAACTCTAACCCAGTATATTAAACCCTAACCCAGTATATTAAACCCTAACCCAGTATATTAAACCCTAACCCAGTATATTAAGCTCTAACCCAGTATATTAAACTCTAACCCAGTATATTAAACCCTAACCCAGTATATTAAACCCTAACCCAGTATATTAAACCCTAACCCAGTATATTAAACCCTAACCCAGTATATTAAACCCTAACCCAGTATATTAAACTCTAACCCAGTATATTAAACCCTAACCCAGTATATTAAACTCTAACCCAGTATATTAAACTCTAACCCAGTATATTAAACCCTAACCCAGTATATTAAACTCTAACCCAGTATATTAAACCCTAACCCAGTATATTAAACTCTAACCCTGCTCTCTGTCTCCCCCTAGTGGCCCTGTATGCCATCAGTATATTAAACCCTAACCCAGTATATTAAACCCTAACCCAGTATATTAAACCCTAACCCAGTATATTAAACTCTAACCCAGTATATTAAACCCTAACCCAGTATATTAAACTCTAACCCAGTATATTAAACTCTAACCCAGTATATTAAACTCTAACCCAGTATATTAAACCCTAACCCAGTATATTAAACTCTAACCCAGTATATTAAACCCTAACCCAGTATATTAAACTCTAACCCTGCTCTCTGTCTCCCCCTAGTGGCCCTGTATGCCATCAGTATATTAAACCCTAACCCAGTATATTAAACTCTAACCCAGTATATTAAACCCTAACCCAGTATATTTAACCCTAACCCAGTATATTAAACTCTAACCCTGCTCTCTGTCTCCCCCTAGTGGCCCTGTATGCCATCAGTATATTAAACCCTAACCCAGTATATTAAACTCTAACCCTGCTCTCTGTCTCCCCCTAGTGGCCCTGTATGCCATCAGTATATTAAACCCTAACCCAGTATATTAAACTCTAACCCAGTATATTAAACTCTAACCCAGTATATTAAACTCTAACCCAGTATATTAAACTCTAACCCAGTATATTAAACTCTAACCCAGTATATTAAACCCTAACCCAGTATATTAAACTCTAACCCAGTATATTAAACTCTAACCCAGTATATTAAACCCTAACCCAGTATATTAAACTCTAACCCAGTATATTACACCCTAACCCAGTATATTAAACTCTAACCCAGTATATTAAACTCTAACCCAGTATATTAAACTCTAACCCAGTATATTAAACCCTAACCCAGTATATTAAACTCTAACCCAGTATATTAAACTCTAACCCAGTATATTAAACCCTAACCCAGTATATTAAACTCTAACCCAGTATATTAAACCCTAACCCAGTATATTAAACTCTAACCCAGTATATTAAACCCTAACCCAGTATATTAAACTCTAACCCAGTATATTAAACTCTAACCCAGTATATTAAACCCTAACCCAGTATATTAAACTCTAACCCAGTATATTAAACTCTAACCCAGTATATTAAACCCTAACCCAGTATATTAAACTCTAACCCAGTATATTAAACCCTAACCCAGTATATTCAACTCTAACCCAGTATATTAAACTCTAACCCAGTATATTAAACTCTAACCCAGTATATTAAACCCTAACCCAGTATATTAAACCCTAACCCAGTATATTAAACTCTAACCCAGTATATTAAACCCTAACCCAGTATATTAAACTCTAACCCAGTATATTAAACTCTAACCCAGTATATTAAACTCTAACCCAGTATATTAAACTCTAACCCAGTATATTAAACCCTAACCCAGTATATTAAACTCTAACCCAGTATATTAAACTCTAACCCAGTATATTAAACTCTAACCCAGTATATTAAACTCTAACCCAGTATATTAAACCCTAACCCAGTATATTAAACTCTAACCCAGTATATTAAACTCTAACCCAGTATATTAAACTCTAACCCAGTATATTAAACTCTAACCCAGTATATTAAACTCTAACCCAGTATATTAAACTCTAACCCAGTATATTAAACTCTAACCCAGTATATTAAACCTAACCCAGTATATTAAACTCTAACCCAGTATATTAAACCCTAACCCAGTATATTAAACTCTAACCCAGTATATTAAACCCTAACCCAGTATATTAAACTCTAACCCAGTATATTAAACCCTAACCCAGTATATTAAGCTCTAACCCAGTATATTAAATTCTAACCCAGTATATTAAACTCTAACCCAGTATATTAAATTCTAACCCAGTATATTAAACTCTAACCCAGTATATTAAACTCTAACCCAGTATATTAAACCCTAACCCAGTATATTAAACTCTAACCCAGTATATTAAACTCTAACCCAGTATATTAAACCCTAACCCAGTATATTAAACTCGAACCCAGTATATTAAACCCTAACCCAGTATATTAAGCTCTAACCCAGTATATTAAACCCTAACCCAGTATATTAAGCTCTAACCCAGTATATTAAACTCTAACCCAGTATATTAAACCCTAACCCAGTATATTAAACTCTAACCCAGTATATTAAACCCTAACCCAGTATATTAAACCCTAACCCAGTATATTAAACCCTAACCCAGTATATTAAGCTCTAACCCAGTATATTAAACTCTAACCCAGTATATTAAACCCTAACCCAGTATATTAAGCTCTAACCCAGTATATTAAACTCTAACCCAGTATATTAAACCCTAACCCAGTATATTAAGCTCTAACCCAGTATATTAAACTCTAACCCAGTATATTAAACCCTAACCCAGTATATTAAGCTCTAACCCAGTATATTAAACTCTAACCCAGTATATTAAACCCTAACCCAGTATATTAAACTCTAACCCAGTATATTAAACCCTAACCCAGTATATTAAACCCTAACCCAGTATATTAAACTCTAACCCAGTATATTAAACCCTAACCCAGTATATTAAACCCTAACCCAGTATATTAAACCCTAACCCAGTATATTAAGCTCTAACCCAGTATATTAAACTCTAACCCAGTATATTAAACCCTAACCCAGTATATTAAACTCTAACCCAGTATATTAAACTCTAACCCAGTATATTAAACCCTAACCCAGTATATTAAACTCTAACCCAGTATATTAAACCCTAACCCAGTATATTAAACTCTAACCCTGCTCTCTGTCTCCCCCTAGTGGCCCTGTATGCCATCAGTATATTAAACCCTAACCCAGTATATTAAACCCTAACCCAGTATATTAAACTCTAACCCAGTATATTAAACCCTAACCCAGTATATTAAACTCTAACCCAGTATATTAAACTCTAACCCAGTATATTAAACTCTAACCCAGTATATTAAACCCTAACCCAGTATATTAAACTCTAACCCAGTATATTAAACCCTAACCCAGTATATTACACTCTAACCCTGCTCTCTGTCTCCCCCTAGTGGCCCTGTATGCCATCAGTATATTAAACCCTAACCCAGTATATTAAACTCTAACCCAGTATATTAAACCCTAACCCAGTATATTTAACCCTAACCCAGTATATTAAACTCTAACCCTGCTCTCTGTCTCCCCCTAGTGGCCATGTATGCCATCAGTATATTAAACCCTAACCCAGTATATTAAACTCTAACCCTGCTCTCTGTCTCCCCCTAGTGGCCCTGTATGCCATCAGTATATTAAACCCTAACCCAGTATATTAAACTCTAACCCAGTATATTAAACTCTAACCCAGTATATTAAACTCTAACCCAGTATATTAAACTCTAACCCAGTATATTAAACTCTAACCCAGTATATTAAACTCTAACCCAGTATATTAAACTCTAACCCAGTATATTAAACTCTAACCCAGTATATTAAACTCTAACCCAGTATATTTAACTCTAACCCAATATATTAAACTCTAACCCTGCTCTCTGTCTCCCCCTAGTGGCCCTGTATGCCATCAGTATATTAAACCCTAACCCAGTATATTAAACTCTAACCCAGTATATTAAACTCTAACTCAGTATATTAAACTCTAACCCAGTATATTAAACTCTAACCCAGTATATTCAACTCTAACCCAGTATATTAAACCCTAACCCAGTATATTAAATTCTAACCCTGCTCTCTGTCTCCCCCTAGTGGACCTGTATGCCATCAGTGTATTAAATTCTAACCCAGTATATTAAACCATAAGCCAGTATATTTAACCCTAACCCAGTATATTTAACCCTAACCCAGTATATTAAATTCTAACCCAGTATATTAAACCCTAACCCAGTATATTAAACCCTAACCCAGTATATTAAGCTCTAACCCAGTATATTAAACCCTAACCCAGTATATTAAACCCTAACCCAGTATATTAAACTCTAACCCAGTATATTAAACCCTAACCCAGTATATTAAGCTCTAACCCAGTATATTAAACCCTAACCCAGTATATTAAACTCTAACCCAGTATATTAAACCCTAACCCAGTATATTAAACTCTAACCCTGCTCTCTGTCTCCCCCTAGTGGCCCTGTATGCCATCAGTATATTAAACTCTAACCCAGTATATTAAATTCTAACCCTGCTCTCTGTCTCCCCCTAGTGGCCCTGTATGCCATCAGTGCTGTCTACTTTGCTGGAGTGATGGTCCGTCTGATGCTGACCCTGACCCCTGTAGTGTGCATGCTGTCAGCTATAGCCTTCTCCAGCGTGTTTGAACACTACCTAGGGGACGACATGAAGAGGGAGAGCCCTCCCATAGAGGACAGTAGTGATGAGGACGACAAGAGGAACTCTGGAAACCTCTATGATAAGGTATGAGTATGACTAGAGTCCCTCTGGAAACCTCTATGATAAGGTATGAGGATGACTAGAGTCCCTCTGGAAACCTCTATGATAAGGTATGAGGATGACTAGAGGCTCTCTGGAAACCTCTATGATAAGGTATGAGGATGACTAGAGTCCCTCTGGAAACCTCTATGATAAGGTATGAGGATGACTAGAGTCCCTCTGGAAACCTCTATGATAAGGTATGAGGATGACTAGAGTCCCTCTGGAAACCTCTATGATAAGGTATGAGGATGACTTGAGGCCCTCTGGAAACCTCTATGATAAGGTATGAGGTTGACTAGAGGCCCTCTGGAAACCTCTATGATAAGGTTTGACTAGAGACTCTCTGGAAACCTCTATGATAAGGTATGAGTATGACTAGAGGCCCTCTGGATACCTCTATGATAAGGTATGAGTATGACTAGAGGCTCTCTGGAAACCTCTATGATAAGGTATGAGTATGACTAGAGGCCCTCTGGAAACCTCTATGATAAGGTTTGACTAGAGACTCTCTGGAAACCTCTATGATAAGGTATGAGTATGACTAGAGGCCCTCTGGAAACCTCTATGATAAGGTTTGACTAGAGACTCTCTGGAAACCTCTATGATAAGGTATGAGTATGACTAGAGGCCCTCTGGAAACCTCTATGATAAGGTTTGACTAGAGACTCTCTGGAAACCTCTATGATAAGGTATGAGTATGACTAGAAGCCCTCTGGAAACCTCTATGATAAGGTTTGACTAGAGACTCTCTGGAAACCTCTATGATAAGGTTTGACTAGAGACTCTCTGGAAACCTCTATGATAAGGTATGAGTATGACTAGAGGCCCTCTGGAAACCTCTATGATAAGGTTTGACTAGAGACTCTCTGGAAACCTCTATGATAAGGTATGAGTATGACTAGAAGCCCTCTGGAAACCTCTATGATAAGGTTTGACTAGAGACTCTCTGGAAACCTCTATGATAAGGTATGAGTATGACTAGAAGCCCTCTGGAAACCTCTATGATAAGGTTTGACTAGAGACTCTCTGGAAACCTCTATGATAAGGTTTGACTAGAGACTCTCTGGAAACCTCTATGATAAGGTATGAGTATGACTAGAGGCCCTCTGGAAACCTCTATGATAAGATTTGACTAGAGACTCTCTGGAAACCTCTATGATAAGGTATGAGTATGACTAGAAGCCCTCTGGAAACCTCTATGATAAGGTTTGACTAGAGACTCTCTGGAAACCTCTATGATAAGGTATGAGTATGACTAGAAGCCCTCTGGAAACCTCTATGATAAGGTTTGACTAGAGACTCTCTGGAAACCTCTATGATAAGGTTTGACTAGAGACTCTCTGGAAACCTCTATGATAAGGTATGAGTATGACTAGAGGCCCTCTGGAAACCTCTATGATAAGGTTTGACTAGAGACTCTCTGGAAACCTCTATGATAAGGTATGAGTATGACTAGAAGCCCTCTGGAAACCTCTATGATAAGGTTTGACTAGAGACTCTCTGGAAACCTCTATGATAAGGTATGAGTATGACTAGAGACTCTCTGGAAACCTCTATGATAAGGTATGAGTATGACTAGAAGCCCTCTGGAAACCTCTATGATAAGGTATGAGGATGACTAGAAGCCCTCTGGAAACCTCTATGATAAGGTATGAGTATGACTAGAAGCCCTCTGGAAACCTCTATGATAAGGTTTGACTAGAGACTCTCTGGAAACCTCTATGATAAGGTATGAGTATGACTAGAGACTCTCTGGAAACCTCTATGATAAGGTATGAGTATGACTAGAAGCCCTCTGGAAACCTCTATGATAAGGTATGAGGATGACTAGAAGCCCTCTGGAAACCTCTATGATAAGGTATGAGGATGACTAGAGGCCCTCTGGAAACCTCTATGATAAGGTATGAGTATGACTAGAAGCCCTCTGGAAACCTCTATGATAAGGTATGAGGATGACTAGAAGCCCTCTGGAAACCTCTATGATAAGGTATGAGGATGACTAGAGACTCTCTGGAAACCTCTATGATAAGGTATGAGTATGACTAGAAGCCCTCTGGAAACCTCTATGATAAGGTTTGACTAGAGACTCTCTGGAAACCTCTATGATAAGGTTTGACTAGAGACTCTCTGGAAACCTCTATGATAAGGTATGAGTATGACTAGAAGCCCTCTGGAAACCTCTATGATAAGGTTTGACTAGAGACTCTCTGGAAACCTCTATGATAAGGTATGAGTATGACTAGAAGCCCTCTGGAAACCTCTATGATAAGGTTTGACTAGAGACTCTCTGGAAACCTCTATGATAAGGTTTGACTAGAGACTCTCTGGAAACCTCTATGATAAGGTATGAGTATGACTAGAGGCCCTCTGGAAACCTCTATGATAAGGTTTGACTAGAGACTCTCTGGAAACCTCTATGATAAGGTATGAGTATGACTAGAAGCCCTCTGGAAACCTCTATGATAAGGTTTGACTAGAGACTCTCTGGAAACCTCTATGATAAGGTATGAGTATGACTAGAGACTCTCTGGAAACCTCTATGATAAGGTATGAGTATGACTAGAAGCCCTCTGGAAACCTCTATGATAAGGTATGAGGATGACTAGAAGCCCTCTGGAAACCTCTATGATAAGGTATGAGTATGACTAGAAGCCCTCTGGAAACCTCTATGATAAGGTTTGACTAGAGACTCTCTGGAAACCTCTATGATAAGGTATGAGTATGACTAGAGACTCTCTGGAAACCTCTATGATAAGGTATGAGTATGACTAGAAGCCCTCTGGAAACCTCTATGATAAGGTATGAGGATGACTAGAAGCCCTCTGGAAACCTCTATGATAAGGTATGAGGATGACTAGAGGCCCTCTGGAAACCTCTATGATAAGGTATGAGTATGACTAGAAGCCCTCTGGAAACCTCTATGATAAGGTATGAGGATGACTAGAAGCCCTCTGGAAACCTCTATGATAAGGTATGAGTATGACTAGAGACTCTCTGGAAACCTCTATGATAAGGTATGAGTATGACTAGAAGCCCTCTGGAAACCTCTATGATAAGGTTTGACTAGAGACTCTCTGGAAACCTCTATGATAAGGTTTGACTAGAGACTCTCTGGAAACCTCTATGATAAGGTATGAGTATGACTAGAGGCCCTCTGGAAACCTCTATGATAAGGTTTGACTAGAGACTCTCTGGAAACCTCTATGATAAGGTATGAGTATGACTAGAAGCCCTCTGAAACCTCTATGATAAGGTTTGACTAGAGACTCTCTGGAAACCTCTATGATAAGGTATGAGTATGACTAGAAGCCCTCTGGAAACCTCTATGATAAGGTTTGACTAGAGACTCTCTGAAACCTCTATGATAAGGTTTGACTAGAGACTCTCTGGAAACCTCTATGATAAGGTATGAGTATGACTAGAGGCCCTCTGGAAACCTCTATGATAAGGTTTGACTAGAGACTCTCTGGAAACCTCTATGATAAGGTATGAGTATGACTAGAAGCCCTCTGGAAACCTCTATGATAAGGTTTGACTAGAGACTCTCTGGAAACCTCTATGATAAGGTATGAGTATGACTAGAAGCCCTCTGGAAACCTCTATGATAAGGTATGAGGATGACTAGAAGCCCTCTGGAAACCTCTATGATAAGGTATGAGTATGACTAGAAGCCCTCTGGAAACCTCTATGATAAGGTTTGACTAGAGACTCTCTGGAAACCTCTATGATAAGGTATGAGTATGACTAGAGACTCTCTGGAAACCTCTATGATAAGGTATGAGTATGACTAGAAGCCCTCTGGAAACCTCTATGATAAGGTATGAGGATGACTAGAAGCCCTCTGGAAACCTCTATGATAAGGTATGAGGATGACTAGAGGCCCTCTGGAAACCTCTATGATAAGGTATGAGGATGACTAGAGGCCCTCTGGAAACCTCTATGATAAGGTATGAGGATGACTAGAGGCATGGGTTCTAGTCAGTATTCAGTATACATTTACATTACATTTACATTTACATTTAAGTCATTTAGCAGACGCTCTTATCCAGAGCGACTTACAAATTGGTGCATTCACCTTATGACATCCAGTGGGACAGTCACTTAACAATAGTGCATCTAAAACTTAAGGGGGGGGGGGGGGTGAGAGGGATTACTTATCCTATCCTAGGTATTCCTTAAAGAGGTGGGGTTTCAGGTGTCTCCGGAAGGTGGTGATTGACTCCGCTGTCCTGGCGTCGTGAGGGAGTTTGTTCCACCATTGGGGGGCCAGGGCAGCGAACAGTTTTGACTGGGCTGAGCGGGAGCTGTACTTCCTCAGTGGTAGGGAGGCGAGCAGGCCAGAGGTGGATAAACGCAGTGCCCTTGTTTGGGTGTAGGGTCATAGTATATTCAGTATAGTCAGTATACAGTTTAGTATAGTTTAGTATAGTCAGTATAGTCAGTATTCAGTATTCAGTATACTGTTCGATATAGTCAGTATTCAGTATACCGTTCGATATAGTCAGTATACAGTATTCAGTTTATTATAGTCAGTATACAGTATTCAGTTTATTATAGTCAGTATTCAGTTTAGTATAGTCAGTATTCAATTCAGTATAGTCAGTATTCAGTTCGGTATAGTCAGTATTCAGTTTAGTATAGTCAGTTTTCAGTTCGGTATAGTCAGTATTCAGTTCAGTATAGTCAGTATACAGTATTCAGTTCAGTATATTCAGTATACAGTATACAGGTTAGTATAGTCAGTATTCAGTATATAGTTCAGTATAGTCAGTATACAGTTCGGTATAGTCAGTATTCAGTATAGTCAGTATTCAGTATTCAGTTCAGTATAGTCAGTATTCAGTATATAGTTCAGTATATACAGTATTCAGTATATAGTTCAGTATAGTCAGTATTCAGTATATAGTTCAGTATATTCAGTATACAGTTCGGTATAGTCAGTATTCAGTATAGTCAGTATTCAGTTCAGTATAGTCAGTATACAGTTCAATATAGTCAGTATTCAGTATAGTCAGTATTCTGTATACAGTTCATTATAGTCAGTATGCAGTATTCAGTTCAGTATAGTCAGTATTCAGTATATAGTTCAGTATATACAGTATTCAGTATATAGTTCAGTATAGTCAGTATTCAGTATATAGTTCAGTATATTCAGTATTCAGTATATAGTTCAGTATATTCAGTATTCAGTATATAGTTCAGTATATTCAGTATTCAGTATATAGTTCAGTATATTCAGTATTCAGTATATAGTTCAGTATAGTCAGTATTCAGTATATAGTTCAGTATAGTCAGTATTCAGTATATAGTTCAGTATATTCAGTATTCAGTATATAGTTCAGTATAGTCAGTATTCAGTATATAGTTCAGTATATTCAGTATTCAGTATATAGTTCAGTATATTCAGTATTCAGTATATAGTTCAGTATATTCAGTATTCAGTATATAGTTCAGTATATCCAGTATATAGTTCAGTATATAGTTCAGTATATTCAGTATATTCAGTATTCAGTATATAGTTCAGTATATTCAGTATTCAGTATATAGTTCAGTATATTCAGTATTCAGTATATAGTTCAGTATATAGTTCAGTATAGTCAGTATTCAGTATATAGTTCAGTATAGTCAGTATTCAGTATATAGTTCAGTGTATTCAGTATATAGTTCAGTATATTCAGTATTCAGTATATAGTTCAGTGTATTCAGTATATAGTTCAGTATATTCAGTATTCAGTATATAGTTCAGTATAGTCAGTATTCAGTATATAGTTCAGTGTATTCAGTATATAGTTCAGTATAGTCAGTATTCAGTATATAGTTCAGTATATTCAGTATATAGTTCAGTATATTCAGTATTCAGTATATAGTTCAGTATATTCAGTATTCAGTATATAGTTCAGTATAGTCAGTATACAGTATATAGTTCAGTATAGTCAGTATTCAGTTCAGTATAGTCAGTATTCAGTATATAGTTCAGTATAGTCAGTATACAGTATATAGTTCAGTATAGTCAGTATTCAGTATATAGTTCAGTATAGTCAGTATACAGTATATAGTTCAGTATAGTCAGTATTCAGTTCAGTATATTCAGTATTCAGTATATAGTTCAGTATAGTCAGTATTCAGTTCAGTATAGTCAGTATTCAGTTCAGTATTCAGTATACAGTTCGGTATAGTCAGTATTCAGTATTCAGTTCGGTATAGTCAGTATAGTCAGTATACAGTATTCAGTTCGGTATAGTCAGTATTCAGTATATAGTTCAGTATAGTCAGTATACAGTTCGGTATAGTCAGTATTCAGTATATAGTGCAGTATATTCAGTATTCAGTATATAGTTCAGTATAGTCAGTATACAGTTCGGTATAGTCAGTATTCAGTTCAGTATAGTCAGTATAGTCAGTATACAGTTCAGTATAGTCAGTATTCAGTATATAGTGCAGTTTATTCAGTATTCAGTATATAGTTCAGTATATTCAGTATTCAGTATATAGTTCAGTATAGTCAGTATTCAGTATATAGTTCAGTATATTCATTATTCAGTATATAGTTCAGTATATTCAGTATTCAGTATATAGTTCAGTATAGTCAGTATTCAGTAGATATTACTGCATTGTTGGAGCTAGAAACACAAGCATTTAGTTAGATATTACTGCACTGTTGGAGCTAGGAACACAAGCATTTAGTTAGATATTACTGCATTGTTGGAGCTAGAAACACAAGCATTTAGTTAGATACTACTGTACTGTTGGAGCTAGAAACACAAGCATTTTGTTAGATATTACTGCATTGTTGGAGCTAGAAACACAAGCATTTAGTTAGATATTACTGCACTGTTGGAGCTAGAAACACAAGCATTTAGTTAGATATTACTGCACTGTTGGAGCTAGAAACACAAGCATTTAGTTAGATACTACTGCACTGTTGGAGCTAGAAACACCAGCATTTAGTTAGATACTACTGTTGGAGCTAGAAACACAAGCATTTAGTTAGATATTACTGCACTGTTGGAGCTAGGAACACCAGCATTTAGTTAGATACTACTGTTGGAGCTAGAAACACAAGCATTTAGTTAGATATTACTGCACTGTTGGAGCTAGGAACACCAGCATTTAGTTAGATATTACTGCACTGTTGGAGCTAGAAACACAAGCATTTAGTTAGATATTACTGCACTGTTGGAGCTAGAAACACAAGCATTTAGTTAGATATTACTGCACTGTTGGAGCTAGGAACACAAGCATTTAGTTAGATATTACTGCACTGTTGGAGCTAGAAACACAAGCATTTAGTTAGATATTACTGCACTGTTGGAGCTAGGAACACCAGCATTTAGTTAGATATTACTGCACTGTTGGAGCTAGGAACACCAGCATTTAGTTAGATACTACTGTTGGAGCTAGAAACACAAGCATTTAGTTAGATATTACTGCACTGTTGGAGCTAGGAACACCAGCATTTAGTTAGATACTACTGTTGGAGCTAGAAACACAAGCATTTAGTTAGATATTACTGCACTGTTGGAGCTAGAACCAATAATATCTGTTAAATATGGACCAATAACATCTGTTAAATATGTGTATGGACCAATAACATCTGTTAAATATGGACCAATAACATCTGTTAAATATGTGTATGGACCAATAACATCTGTTAAATATGGACCAATAACATCTGTTAAATATGGACCAATAACATCTGTTAAATATGGACCAATAACATCTGTTAAATACGGACCAATAACATCTGATAAATATGGACCAATAACATCTGTTAAATATGGACCAATAACATCTGTTAAATATGGACCAATAACATCTGTTAAATATGTGTATGGACCAATAACATCTGTTAAATATGGACCAATAACATCTGTTAAATATGTGTATGGACCAATAACATCTGATAAATATGTGTATGGACCAATAACATCTGTTAAATATGTGTATGGACCAATAACATCTGTTAAATATGTGTATGGACCAATAACATCTGTTAAATATGTGTATGGACCAATAACATCTGTTAAATATGTGTATGGACCAATAACATCTGTTAAATATGTGTATGGACCAATAACATCTGTTAAATATGTGTATGGACCAATAACATCTGTTAAATATGGACCAATAACATCTGTTAAATATGTGTATGGACCAATAACATCTGTTAAATATGTGTATGGACCAATAACATCTGTTAAATATGTGTATGGACCAATAACATCTGTTAAATATGGACCAATAACATCTGTTAAATATGGACCAATAACATCTGTTAAATATGTGTCTGGACCAATAACATCTGTTAAATATGGACCAATAACATCTGTTAAATATGGACCAATAACATCTGTTAAATATGGACCAATAACATCTGTTAAATATGTGTATGGACCAATAACATCTGATAAATACGGACCAATAACATCTGTTAAATATGTGTATGGACCAATAACATCTGTTAAATATGGACCAATAACATCTGTTAAATACGGACCAATAACATCTGTTAAATATGGACCAATAACATCTGTTAAATATGTGTATGGACCAATAACATCTGTTAAATATGTGTATGGACCAATAACATCTGTTAAATATGTGTATGGACCAATAACATCTGTTAAATATGTGTATGGACCAATAACATCTGTTAAATATGTGTATGGACCAATACCATTTGTTTTGGTTTAAAGTACACTACTGGTTTAGATTTTGGTAACTCATTTCTTTGGCGAGACAGTTGATGAGGATCTCATATTGGTATTAGTAAGAGCTGTTGACATTTTCCTAACATGCAGTAAACTGATACCAGATCTGTTAGATGTCTCTTCCCACAAACTGATTGTCTATATGTTTTTGGTGTCACTGCATATGAAAAGAGGGATTTGCAGTTCTGATATTAGACTAAACGTACCATATTAGCAGGGTTTTTTAGTGATGTGTGACTGATACCTGTGAGTTCCTGTCTCCCTCTGCAGGCAGGGAAGGTCCGTAAGCACGTCTCAGAGCAGGAGAAGACAGAAGAAGGTCTGGGGCCCAACATTAAGAGTATCGTCACCATGTTGATGTTGATGCTGCTGATGATGTTCGCTGTCCACTGCACCTGGGTTACTAGTAACGCCTACTCCAGTCCTAGTGTGGTGCTGGCCTCTTATAACAACGATGGGTAAGACCACACACACACACACACAACACATATACACACACACACACAACACACACACACACACACACACACACACACACACACACACACACACACACACACACAACATCACACACACACATATAACACACACACACATATGGACACACATAACACACACACACACATACACACACACACACACACAACATCACAAATACACCAATACACATCTGTTAACATACACACACAACACACATCTGTTAAATACACACACACACACACACACACACACACACACACACACACACACACACACACACACTGTTAACACACATACACACACACACATCTACACACACGCACATATACACACACATACACACACACACACATATACACACATGGACACACATACACATCACACACAATATACACACACACACACACATCACACAAATACACACACACACACACACACACACACACACACATACACACACACACACACACACACACACACACACACACACACACACACACACACATATACACACACATATACACACACATATACACACATATACACACATATGTGTACACATATACACATCACACACATATGGACACACACACACATATACACACACATACACACACACATATACACACACTCTCTTCAGTTGATTAGTTTCCTCTGGAACTGTCATTTCCTAATGTGTCTCTCTCTTTCTCTCTCTTTCTCGCTCTCTTTCTCTCTCTGTTTCTCTCTCTCTGTTTCTCTCTCTGTTTCTCTCTCTGTTTCTCTCTCTGTTTCTCTCTCTGTTTCTCTCTCTGTTTCTCTCTCTAGTTGTTTCTCTCTCTCTGTTGTTTCTCTCTCTAGTTTCTCTCTCTGTTTCTCTCTCTGTTTCTCTCTCTGTTTTTCTCTCTCTCTCTAGTTGTTTCTCTCTCTGTTTCTCTCTCTAGTTGTTTCTCTCTCTAGTTGTTTCTCTCTAGTTGTTCTCTCTCTCTGTTTCTCTCTCTGTTTCTCTCTCTGTTGTTTCTCTCTCTGTTTTCTCTCTCTGTTTCTCTCTCTGTTTCTCTCTGTCTCTCTCTAGTTGTTTCTCTCTCTGTTTTCTCTCTCTAGTTGTTTCTCTCTCTGTTGTTTCTCTCTCTCTGTTTTCTCTCTCTCTGTTTCTCTCTAGTTTCTCTCTCTGTTTCTCTCTCTAGTTGTTTCTCTCTCTGTTTTTCTCTCTAGTTGTTTCTCTCTCTAGTGTTTCTCTCTCTAGTTGTTTCTCTCTCTCTTGTTTCTCTCTCTAGTTGTTTCTCTCTCTAGTTGTTTCTCTCTCTAGTTGTTTCTCTCTCTCTGTTTCTCTCTCTCTGTTTCTCTCTCTAGTTGTTTCTGTTTCTCTCTCTGTTGTTTCTCTCTCTAGTTGTTTCTCTCTCTGTTTCTCTCTCTGTTGTTTCTCTCTCTCTGTTTCTCTCTCTGTTTCTCTCTCTAGTTGTTTCTCTCTCTAGTTGTTTCTTTCTCTCTCTGTTTCTCTCTCTAGTTGTTTCTCTCTCTCTAGTTGTTTCTCTCTCTAGTTGTTTCTCTCTCTGTTTCTCTCTAGTTGTTTCTCTCTCTAGTTTTTCTCTCTCTGTTGTTTCTCTCTAGTTGTTTCTCTCTCTAGTTGTTTCTCTCTCTGTTTCTCTCTCTAGTTGTTTCTCTCTCTAGTTGTTTCTCTGTTTCTCTCTCTAGTTGTTTCTCTCTCTCTCTCTAGTTTCTCTCTCTAGTTGTTTCTCTCTCTAGTTGTTTCTCTCTCTCTCTAGTTGTTTCTCTCTCTCTGTTTCTCTCTCTAGTTGTTTCTCTCTCTAGTTGTTTCTCTCTCTGTTTCTCTCTCTAGTTGTTTCTCTCTCTCTTGTTTCTCTCTCTAGTTGTTTCTCTCTCTGTTTCTCTCTCTAGTTTCTCTCTCTCTGTTTCTCTAGTTGTTTCTCTCTCTGTTGTTTCTCTCTCTAGTTGTTTCTCTCTCTCTCTCTCTGTTTCTCTCTCTGTTTTTCTCTCTCTAGTTGTTTCTCTCTCTAGTTTTTCTCTCTCTAGTTGTTTCTCTCTCTAGTTGTTTCTCTCTCTAGTTTTTCTCTCTCTCTCTTGTTTCTCTCTCTGTTTCTCTCTCTGTTGTTTCTCTCTCTAGTTGTTTCTCTCTCTGTTTCTCTCTAGTTGTTTCTCTCTCTCTGTTTCTCTCTCTAGTTGTTTCTCTCTCTAGTTGTTTCTCTCTCTAGTTGTTTCTCTCTAGTTGTTTCTCTCTCTAGTTGTTTCTCTCTCTCTGTTTTTCTCTCTCTAGTTGTTTCTCTCTCTAGTTGTTTCTCTCTCTCTCTTTTCTCTCTAGTTGTTTCTCTCTCTAGTTGTTTCTCTCTCTCTCTCTAGTTGTTTCTCTCTCTAGTTGTTTCTTTCTCTCTCTCTTGTTTCTCTCTCTAGTTGTTTCTCTGTTTCTCTCTCTCTCTTGTTTCTCTCTCTAGTTGTTTCTCTCTCTCTTGTTTCTCTCTAGTTGTTTCTCTCTCTGTTGTTTCTCTCTCTAGTTGTTTCTCTCTCTCTGTTTCTCTCTCTAGTTTCTCTCTAGTTGTTTCTCTCTCTCTAGTTGTTTCTCTCTCTCTAGTTTCTCTCTCTCTGTTTCTCTCTCTCTTTTTCTCTCTCTGTTGTTTCTCTCTCTCTTGTTTCTCTCTCTCTAGTTGTTTCTCTCTAGTTGTTTCTCTCTCTCTCTCTAGTTGTTGTTTCTCTCTCTAGTTGTTTCTCTCTCTAGTTGTTTCTCTCTCTAGTTGTTTCTCTCTCTCTCTCTCTTGTTTCTCTCTCTAGTTGTTTCTCTCTCTGTTTCTCTCTCTGTTGTTTCTCTCTCTTGTTTCTCTCTCTCTCTAGTTGTTTCTCTAGTTGTTTCTCTCTCTTGTTTCTCTCTAGTTTTTCTCTCTAGTTGTTTCTCTCTCTGTTGTTTCTCTCTCTGTTGTTTCTCTCTCTTGTTTCTCTCTCTAGTTGTTTCTCTCTCTAGTTGTTTCTCTCTGTTGTTTCTCTCTAGTTGTTTCTCTCTCTAGTTGTTTCTCTCTCTAGTTGTTTCTCTCTCTCTAGTTGTTTCTCTCTCTGTTGTTTCTCTCTCTGTTTCTCTCTCTTTCTCTCTAGTTGTTTCTCTCTCTCTCTAGTTGTTTCTCTCTCTGTTTTTCTCTCTAGTTGTTTCTCTCTCTAGTTGTTTCTCTCTCTCTTGTTTCTCTCTCTCTCTGTTTCTCTCTCTTGTTTCTCTCTCTGTTTTTCTCTCTCTAGTTGTTTCTCTTGTTTCTCTCTCTAGTTGTTTCTCTCTCTCTGTTTCTCTCTCTAGTTGTTTCTCTCTCTGTTTCTCTCTCTAGTTGTTTCTCTCTCTAGTTTCTTTCTCTCTCTCTGTTTTTCTCTCTCTAGTTGTTTCTCTCTCTAGTTGTTTCTCTCTCTAGTTGTTTCTCTCTCTCTCTCTGTTTTTCTCTCTCTAGTTGTTTCTCTCTCTAGTTTTTCTCTCTCTAGTTGTTTCTCTCTCTAGTTGTTTCTCTCTCTGTTGTTTCTCTCTCTGTTTCTCTCTCTGTTGTTTCTCTCTCTAGTTGTTTCTCTCTCTCTGTTTCTCTCTCTTGTTTCTCTCTCTGTTGTTTCTCTCTCTGTTGTTTCTCTCTCTAGTTGTTTCTCTCTCTAGTTGTTTCTCTCTCTAGTTGTTTCTCTCTCTTGTTTCTCTCTCTAGTTGTTTCTTCTCTCTCTAGTTGTTTCTCTCTCTAGTTGTTTCTCTCTCTGTTGTTTCTCTCTCTAGTTGTTTCTCTCTAGTTGTTTCTCTCTCTCTCTCTAGTTGTTTCTCTCTAGTTGTTTCTCTCTCTCTAGTTGTTTCTCTCTCTCTCTCTCTTGTTTCTCTCTCTAGTTGTTTCTCTCTCTCTGTTTCTCTCTCTAGTTGTTTCTCTCTCTTGTTTCTCTCTCTCTTGTTTCTCTCTCTAGTTTTCTCTCTCTAGTTTTTCTCTCTCTCTCTCTCTAGTGTTTCTCTCTCTAGTTGTTTCTCTCTCTAGTTGTTTCTCTCTCTGTTTCTCTCTCTAGTTGTTTCTCTCTCTCTAGTTGTTTCTCTCTCTAGTTGTTTCTCTCTCTCTCTCTCTAGTTGTTTCTCTCTCTAGTTGTTTCTCTCTCTCTGTTTCTCTCTCTCTCTCTCTGTTGTTTCTCTCTCTCTGTTTCTCTCTCTGTTGTTTCTCTCTCTAGTTGTTTCTCTCTCTGTTGTTTCTCTCTCTTGTTTCTCTCTCTAGTTTTTCTCTCTCTAGTTGTTTCTCTCTCTGTTTCTCTCTCTCTCTCTCTTGTTTCTCTCTCTAGTTGTTTCTCTCTCTCTGTTTCTCTCTCTGTTGTTTCTCTCTCTGTTGTTTTTCTCTCTCTAGTTTCTCTCTCTAGTTGTTTCTCTCTCTAGTTGTTTCTCTCTAGTTGTTTCTCTCTCTAGTTGTTTCTCTCTCTTGTTTCTCTCTCTAGTTGTTTCTCTCTCTAGTTGTTTCTCTCTCTGTTTCTCTCTCTGTTTCTCTCTCTAGTTGTTTCTCTCTCTCTCTCTGTTTCTCTCTCTAGTTGTTTCTCTCTCTAGTTGTTTCTCTCTCTAGTTGTTTCTCTCTCTCTTGTTTCTCTCTCTCTTGTTTCTCTCTCTAGTTGTTTCTCTCTCTCTGTTTCTCTCTCTGTTTTTCTCTCTCTAGTTGTTTCTCTCTCTAGTTGTTTCTCTCTCTATGTTTCTCTCTCTAGTTGTTTCTCTCTCTCTGTTTCTCTCTCTAGTTGTTTCTCTCTCTAGTTGTTTCTCTCTCTAGTTGTTTCTCTCTCTAGTTGTTTCTCTCTCTAGTTGTTTCTCTCTCTAGTTGTTTCTCTCTCTCTCTCTAGTTGTTTCTCTCTCTGTTTCTCTCTCTGTTTCTCTCTAGTTGTTTCTCTCTCTGTTTCTCTCTCTAGTTGTTTCTCTCTCTGTTTCTCTCTCTGTTTCTCTCTCTAGTTGTTTCTCTCTCTCTCTCTCTCTAGTTGTTTCTCTCTCTAGTTGTTTCTCTCTCTCTCTCTTGTTTCTCTCTCTAGTTGTTTCTCTCTCTCTGTTTCTCTCTCTTGTTTCTCTCTCTAGTTGTTTCTCTCTCTTGTTTCTCTCTCTAGTTGTTTCTCTCTCTCTCTAGTTGTTTCTCTCTCTAGTTGTTTCTCTCTCTCTGTTTCTCTCTCTAGTTGTTTCTCTCTCTAGTTGTTTCTCTCTAGTTGTTTCTCTCTCTAGTTGTTTCTCTCTCTGTTTCTCTCTAGTTGTTTTTCTCTCTCTGTTGTTTCTCTCTCTAGTTGTTTCTCTCTCTCTGTTTCTCTCTCTGTTTCTCTCTCTGTTTTTCTCTCTCTAGTTGTTTCTCTCTCTCTGTTTCTCTCTCTGTTTTTCTCTCTCTCTGTTTCTCTCTCTCTCTCTGTTTCTCTCTCTGTTGTTTCTCTCTCTCTCTCTCTAGTTGTTTCTCTCTGTTGTTTCTCTCTCTGTTGTTTCTCTCTCTAGTTGTTTCTCTCTCTAGTTGTTTCTCTCTCTGTTTCTCTCTCTCTTGTTTCTCTCTCTAGTTGTTTCTCTCTCTCTGTTTCTCTCTAGTTGTTTCTCTCTCTAGTTGTTTCTCTCTCTCTCTCTAGTTTTCTCTCTCTCTGTTGTTTCTCTCTCTAGTTGTTTCTCTCTCTCTGTTTCTCTCTCTCTGTTTCTCTCTCTGTTTCTTGTTTCTCTCTCTAGTTGTTTCTCTCTCTCTGTTTCTCTCTCTAGTTGTTTCTCTCTCTCTCTCTAGTTGTTTCTCTCTCTCTTGTTTCTCTCTCTAGTTGTTTCTCTCTCTCTGTTGTTTCTCTCTCTAGTTGTTTCTCTCTCTCTCTCTAGTTGTTTCTCTCTCTTGTTTCTCTCTCTAGTTGTTTCTCTCTCTCTTGTTTCTCTCTCTGTTTCTCTCTCTGTTTCTCTCTCTGTTGTTTCTCTCTCTGTTTTTCTCTCTCTTGTTTCTCTCTCTCTCTCTGTTGTTTCTCTCTCTGTTTTTCTCTCTCTGTTTTGTCTCTCTCTCTTGTTTCTCTCTCTCTGTTTCTCTCTCTAGTTGTTTCTCTCTCTCTGTTTCTCTCTCTAGTTGTTTCTCTCTCTCTCTGTTTCTCTCTCTCTGTTTCTCTCTCTCTGTTTCTCTCTCTAGTTGTTTCTCTCTCTAGTTGTTTCTCTCTCTGTTTCTCTCTCTAGTTGTTTCTCTCTCTAGTTGTTTCTCTCTCTCTGTTTCTCTCTCTAGTTGTTTCTCTCTCTGTTTCTCTCTCTCTTGTTTCTCTCTCTGTTTCTCTCTCTAGTTGTTTCTCTCTCTAGTTGTTTCTCTCTCTCTTGTTTCTCTCTCTAGTTGTCTCTCTCTCTCTCTTGTTTCTCTCTCTCTGTTGTTTCTCTCTCTAGTTGTTTCTCTCTCTAGTTGTTTCTCTCTCTCTGTTTCTCTCTCTAGTTGTTTCTCTCTCTAGTTGTTTCTCTCTCTAGTTGTTTCTCTCTCTAGTTGTTTCTCTCTCTAGTTGTTTCTCTCTCTGTTTCTCTCTCTGTTTCTCTCTCTGTTTCTCTCTCTAGTTGTTTCTCTCTCTAGTTGTTTCTCTCTCTAGTTGTTTCTCTCTCTGTTTCTCTCTCTGTTTCTCTCTCTAGTTGTTTTTCTCTCTCTAGTTGTTTCTCTCTCTAGTTGTTTCTCTCTCTCTGTTTCTCTCTCTAGTTGTTTCTCTCTCTGTTTCTCTCTCTAGTTGTTTCTCTCTCTAGTTGTTTCTCTGTTTCTCTCTCTAGTTGTTTCTCTCTCTAGTTGTTTCTTTCTCTCTCTCTGTTGTTTCTCTCTCTAGTTGTTTCTCTCTCTAGTTGTTTCTCTCTCTCTTGTTTCTCTCTCTCTGTTGTTTCTCTCTCTAGTTGTTTCTCTCTCTCTTGTTTCTTTCTCTGTTTCTCTCTAGTTGTTTCTCTCTCTCTTTCTCTCTCTCTGTTTTTCTCTCTCTAGTTGTTTCTCTCTAGTTGTTTCTCTCTCTAGTTGTTTCTCTCTCTGTTTCTCTCTAGTTGTTTCTCTCTCTAGTTGTTTCTCTCTCTGTTTCTCTCTAGTTGTTTCTCTCTCTAGTTGTTTCTCTCTCTTGTTTCTCTCTAGTTGTTTCTCTCTCTAGTTGTTTCTCTCTCTCTTGTTTCTCTCTCTAGTTGTTTCTCTCTCTAGTTGTTTCTCTCTCTAGTTGTTTCTCTCTCTTGTTTCTCTCTCTAGTTGTTTCTCTCTCTCTTGTTTCTCTCTCTCTGTTTTTCTCTTCTCTCTCTCTAGTTGTTTCTCTCTCTAGTTGTTTCTCTCTCTCTGTTGTTTCTCTCTCTAGTTGTTTCTCTCTCTTGTTTTTCTCTCTCTAGTTGTTTCTCTCTCTAGTTGTTTCTCTCTCTCTCTCTAGTTGTTTCTCTCTCTCTTGTTTCTCTCTCTAGTTGTTTCTCTCTCTGTTTCTCTCTCTTGTTTCTCTCTCTAGTTGTTTCTCTCTCTAGTTGTTTCTCTCTCTAGTTGTTTCTCTCTCTAGTTGTTTCTCTCTCTGTTTCTCTCTCTAGTTGTTTCTCTCTCTAGTTGTTTTTCTCTCTCTAGTTGTTTCTCTCTCTGTTGTTTCTCTCTCTAGTTGTTTCTCTCTCTAGTTGTTTCTCTCTCTAGTTGTTTCTCTCTCTAGTTGTTTCTCTCTCTAGTTGTTTCTCTCTCTCTGTTTCTCTCTCTAGTTGTTTCTCTCTCTAGTTGTTTCTCTCTCTAGTTGTTTCTCTCTCTAGTTGTTTCTCTCTAGTTGTTTCTCTCTCTAGTTGTTTCTCTCTCTAGTTGTTTCTCTCTCTCTGTTTCTCTCTCTAGTTGTTTCTCTCTCTGTTTCTCTCTCTCTCTGTTTCTCTCTCTAGTTGTTCTCTCTCTAGTTGTTTCTCTCTCTCTCTGTTTCTCTCTAGTTGTTTCTCTCTCTCTGTTTCTCTCTCTAGTTGTTTCTCTCTCTAGTTGTTTCTCTCTGTTGTTTCTCTCTCTTGTTTCTCTCTAGTTTTTCTCTCTCTAGTTGTTTCTCTCTCTAGTTGTTTCTCTCTCTAGTTGTTTCTCTCTCTAGTTGTCTCTCTAGTTGTTTCTCTCTCTAGTTGTTTCTCTCTCTGTTTCTCTCTCTAGTTGTTTCTCTCTCTAGTTGTTTCTCTCTCTCTCTCTCTAGTTGTTTCTCTCTCTAGTTGTTTCTCTCTCTAGTTGTTTCTCTCTCTAGTTGTTTCTCTCTCTCTGTTTCTCTCTCTAGTTGTTTCTCTCTCTCTGTTTCTCTCTCTAGTTGTTTCTCTCTCTAGTTGTTTCTCTCTCTAGTTGTTTCTCTCTCTCTGTTTCTCTCTCTAGTTGTTTCTCTCTCTAGTTGTTTCTCTCTCTCTGTTTCTCTCTCTAGTTGTTTCTCTCTCTAGTTGTTTCTCTCTCTAGTTGTTTCTCTCTCTGTTTCTCTCTCTAGTTGTTTCTCTCTCTAGTTGTTTCTCTCTCTCTTGTTTCTCTCTCTAGTTGTTTCTCTCTCTAGTTGTTTCTCTCTCTGTTTCTCTCTCTTTTTCTCTCTCTCTCTCTAGTTGTTTCTCTCTCTCTCTCTCTAGTTGTTTCTCTCTCTAGTTGTTTCTCTCTCTCTCTGTTTCTCTCTCTAGTTGTTTCTCTCTCTAGTTGTTTCTCTCTCTCTGTTTCTCTCTCTAGTTGTTTCTCTCTCTCTGTTTCTCTCTCTAGTTGTTTCTCTCTCTAGTTGTTTCTCTCTCTAGTTTCTTTCTCTCTCTAGTTGTTTCTCTCTCTAGTTGTTTCTCTCTCTTGTTTCTCTCTCTAGTTGTTTCTCTCTCTAGTTGTTTCTCTCTCTCTGTTTTTCTCTCTAGTTGTTTCTCTCTAGTTGTTTCTCTCTCTAGTTGTTTCTCTCTCTAGTTGTTTCTCTCTCTAGTTGTTTCTCTCTAGTTGTTTCTCTCTCTAGTTGTTTCTCTAGTTGTTTCTCTCTCTAGTTGTTTCTCTCTCTCTTGTTTCTCTCTCTAGTTGTTTCTCTCTCTAGTTGTTTCTCTCTCTTGTTTCTGTTTCTCTCTCTAGTTGTTTCTCTCTCTAGTTGTTTCTCTCTCTAGTTGTTTCTCTCTCTCTGTTTCTCTCTCTAGTTGTTTCTCTCTCTAGTTGTTTCTCTCTCTAGTTGTTTCTCTCTCTCTGTTTCTCTCTCTAGTTGTTTCTCTCTCTAGTTGTTTCTCTCTCTAGTTGTTTCTCTCTCTCTGTTTCTCTCTCTAGTTGTTTCTCTCTCTAGTTGTTTCTCTCTCTAGTTGTTTCTCTCTCTGTTTCTCTCTCTAGTTGTTTCTCTCTCTAGTTGTTTCTCTCTCTCTGTTTCTCTCTCTCTGTTTCTCTCTCTAGTTGTTTCTCTCTCTCTGTTTCTCTCTCTCTAGTTGTTTCTCTCTCTAGTTGTTTCTCTCTCTCTGTTTCTCTCTCTAGTTGTTTCTCTCTCTAGTTGTTTCTGTTTCTCTCTCTAGTTGTTTCTCTCTCTCTGTTTCTCTCTCTAGTTGTTTCTCTCTCTAGTTGTTTCTCTCTCTCTCTGTTTCTCTCTCTAGTTGTTTCTCTCTCTAGTTGTTTCTCTCTCTCTGTTGTTTCTCTCTTGTTTCTCTAGTTGTTTCTCTCTCTGTTTCTCTCTCTAGTTGTTTCTCTCTCTAGTTGTTTCTCTCTCTCTGTTTCTCTCTCTAGTTGTTTCTCTCTCTGTTTCTCTCTCTCTAGTTTTTCTCTCTCTAGTTGTTTCTCTCTCTAGTTGTTTCTCTCTCTAGTTGTTTCTCTCTCTCTGTTTCTCTCTCTAGTTGTTTCTCTCTCTAGTTGTTTCTCTCTCTCTTTGTTTCTCTCTCTAGTTGTTTCTCTCTCTCTCTCTGTTGTTTCTCTCTCTAGTTGTTTCTCTCTCTCTTGTTTCTCTCTCTGTTTCTCTCTCTCTGTTTCTCTCTCTCTAGTTGTTTCTCTCTCTCTGTTTCTCTCTCTAGTTGTTTCTCTCTCTGTTTCTCTCTCTAGTTGTTTCTCTCTCTGTTTCTCTCTCTGTTTCTCTCTCTAGTTGTTTCTCTCTCTAGTTGTTTCTCTCTCTAGTTGTTTCTCTCTCTAGTTGTTTCTCTCTCTAGTTGTTTCTCTCTCTCGTTGTTTCTCTCTCTAGTTGTTTCTCTCTCTAGTTGTTTCTCTCTCTAGTTGTTTCTCTCTCTCTAGTTGTTTCTCTCTCTAGTTGTTTCTCTCTCTCTAGTTGTTTCTCTCTCTAGTTGTTTCTCTCTCTAGTTGTTTCTCTCTCTAGTTGTTTCTCTCTCTCTGTTTCTCTCTCTGTTTCTCTCTCTCTGTTGTTTCTCTCTCTAGTTGTTTCTCTCTCTCTCTCTCTAGTTGTTTCTCTCTCTCTGTTTCTCTCTCTAGTTGTTTCTCTCTGTTGTTTCTCTAGTTGTTTCTCTCTCTAGTTTTCTCTCTCTAGTTGTTTCTCTCTCTCTCTCTCTAGTTTTTCTCTCTCTCTGTTTCTCTCTCTAGTTGTTTCTCTCTCTTGTTTCTCTCTCTAGTTTTTCTCTCTCTGTTGTTTCTCTCTCTTGTTTCTCTCTCTAGTTGTTTCTCTCTCTTGTTTCTCTCTCTAGTTGTTTCTCTCTCTAGTTGTTTCTCTCTCTAGTTGTTTCTCTCTCTCTGTTTCTCTCTCTCTTGTTTCTCTCTCTAGTTGTTTCTCTCTCTAGTTGTTTCTCTCTCTTGTTTCTCTCTCTTGTTTCTCTCTCTCTGTTGTTTCTCTCTCTTGTTTCTCTCTCTCTGTTTCTCTTCTAGTTGTTCTCTCTAGTTGTTTCTCTCTCTAGTTGTTTCTCTCTCTAGTTGTTTCTCTCTAGTTGTTTCTCTCTCTCTCTAGTTGTTTCTCTCTCTAGTTGTTTCTCTCTCTAGTTGTTTCTCTCTCTAGTTGTTTCTCTCTCTCTGTTTCTCTCTCTAGTTGTTTCTCTCTCTCTGTTTCTCTCTCTGTTTCTCTCTCTAGTTGTTTCTCTCTCTCTGTTTCTCTCTCTAGTTGTTTCTCTCTCTAGTTGTTTCTCTCTAGTTGTTTCTCTCTCTAGTTGTTTCTCTCTCTCTGTTTCTCTCTCTGTTTCTCTCTCTCTTGTTTCTCTCTCTCTTGTTTCTCTCTCTCTTGTTTCTCTCTCTCTGTTTTTCTCTCTCTGTTTCTCTCTCTAGTTGTTTCTCTCTCTAGTTGTTTCTCTCTCTAGTTGTTTCTCTCTCTAGTTGTTTCTCTCTCTCTCTCTCTAGTTGTTTCTCTCTCTCTCTAGTTTCTCTCTCTTTTCTCTAGTTGTTTCTCTCTCTAGTTGTTTTCTCTCTCTAGTTGTTTCTCTCTCTCTGTTTCTCTCTCTCTTGTTTCTCTCTCTAGTTGTTTCTCTCTCTCTGTTTCTCTCTCTAGTTGTTTCTCTCTCTAGTTGTTTCTCTCTCTAGTTGTTTCTCTCTCTAGTTGTTTCTCTCTCTAGTTGTTTCTCTCTCTAGTTGTTTCTCTCTAGTTGTTTCTCTCTAGTTGTTTCTCTCTCTAGTTGTTTCTCTCTCTAGTTGTTTCTCTCTCTAGTTGTTTCTCTCTCTCTAGTTGTTTCTCTCTCTAGTTGTTTCTCTCTCTAGTTGTTTCTCTCTCTAGTTGTTTCTCTCTCTCTGTTTCTCTCTCTGTTTCTCTCTCTCTTGTTTTCTCTCTCTAGTTGTTTCTCTCTCTCTTGTTTCTCTCTCTAGTTGTTTCTCTCTCTCTGTTTCTCTCTCTAGTTGTTTCTCTCTCTCTTGTTTCTCTCTCTAGTTGTTTCTCTCTCTGTTTCTCTCTCTGTTTCTCTCTCTCTTGTTTCTCTCTCTAGTTGTTTCTCTCTCTCTTTTCTCTCTCTCTCTTGTTTCTCTCTCTCTAGTTGTTTCTCTCTCTCTGTTTTTCTCTCTCTAGTTGTTTCTCTCTCTAGTTGTTTCTCTCTCTGTTTCTCTCTCTTGTTTCTCTCTCTAGTTGTTTCTCTCTCTGTTTCTCTCTCTAGTTGTTTCTCTCTCTCTGTTTCTCTCTCTAGTTGTTTCTCTCTCTAGTTGTTTCTCTCTCTAGTTGTTTCTCTCTCTGTTGTCTCTCTAGTTGTTTCTCTCTCTAGTTGTTTCTCTCTCTCTCTAGTTGTTTCTCTCTCTAGTTGTTTCTCTCTCTTGTTTCTCTCTCTCTAGTTGTTTCTCTCTCTCTAGTTGTTTCTCTCTCTAGTTGTTTCTCTCTCTAGTTGTTTCTCTCTCTAGTTTTTCTCTCTCTCTGTTTCTCTCTCTAGTTGTTTCTCTCTCTAGTTGTTTCTCTCTCTAGTTGTTTCTCTCTCTCTCTCTAGTTGTTTCTCTCTCTAGTTGTTTCTCTCTCTCTTGTTTCTCTCTCTAGTTGTTTCTCTCTCTAGTTTTTCTCTCTCTGTTGTTTCTCTCTCTCTCTAGTTGTTTCTCTCTCTCTGTTTCTCTCTCTCTGTTGTTTCTCTCTAGTTGTTTCTCTGTTTCTCTCTCTAGTTGTTTCTCTCTCTCTGTTGTTTCTCTCTCTAGTTGTTTCTCTCTCTCTCTCTCTAGTTGTTTCTCTCTCTAGTTGTTTCTCTCTCTAGTTTTTCTCTCTAGTTGTTTCTCTCTCTAGTTGTTTCTCTCTCTAGTTGTTTCTCTCTTTCTCTTGTTTCTCTCTCTAGTTGTTTCTCTCTCTAGTTTCTCTCTCTCTCTCTCTTTCTCTCTCTCTAGTTGTTTCTCTCTCTCTCTAGTTGTTTCTCTCTCTGTTTCTTGTTTCTCTCTCTAGTTGTTTCTCTCTCTGTTTCTCTCTCTAGTTGTTTCTCTCTCTAGTTGTTTCTCTCTAGTTGTTTCTCTCTCTAGTTGTTTCTCTCTCTAGTTGTTTCTCTCTCTCTCTCTGTTGTTTCTCTCTCTGTTGTTTCTCTCTCTAGTTGTTTCTCTCTCTAGTTGTTCTCTCTCTCTCTCTAGTTGTTTCTCTCTCTTGTTTCTCTCTCTAGTTGTTTCTCTCTCTCTTGTTTCTCTCTCTTGTTTCTTGTTTCTCTCTCTAGTTGTTTCTCTCTCTCTCTAGTTGTTTCTCTCTCTAGTTGTTTCTCTCTCTGTTTCTCTCTCTCTTGTTTCTCTCTCTAGTTGTTTCTCTCTCTAGTTGTTTCTCTCTCTAGTTGTTTCTCTCTCTCTCTAGTTGTTTCTCTCTCTTCTCTCTCTTGTTTCTCTCTCTCTCTGTTTCTCTCTCTAGTTGTTTCTCTCTCTAGTTTTTCTCTCTCTGTTTCTCTCTCTCTTGTTTCTCTCTCTCTCTGTTTCTCTCTCTAGTTGTTTCTCTCTCTAGTTGTTTCTCTCTGTTTCTTGTTTCTCTCTAGTTGTTTCTCTCTCTCTCTGTTTCTCTCTCTCTGTTTCTCTCTCTAGTTGTTTCTCTCTCTAGTTGTTTCTCTCTCTGTTTCTCTCTAGTTGTTTCTCTCTCTAGTTGTTTCTCTCTCTAGTTGTTTCTCTCTCTCTGTTTCTCTCTCTAGTTGTTTCTCTCTCTCTGTTGTTTCTCTCTCTAGTTGTTTCTCTCTCTAGTTGTTTCTCTCTCTAGTTGTTTCTCTCTCTAGTTTCTCTCTCTAGTTGTTTCTCTCTGTTTCTCTCTCTCTAGTTGTTTCTCTCTCTCTGTTGTTTCTCTCTCTCTTGTTTCTCTCTCTAGTTGTTTCTCTCTCTAGTTGTTTCTCTCTCTAGTTGTTTCTCTCTCTCTGTTTCTCTCTCTCTTGTTTCTCTCTCTAGTTGTTTCTCTCTCTTGTTTCTCTCTCTCTAGTTGTTTCTCTCTCTAGTTGTTTCTCTCTCTCTCTAGTTGTTTCTCTCTCTCTGTTTCTCTCTCTCTTGTTTCTCTCTCTCTTGTTTCTCTCTCTAGTTGTTTCTCTCTCTAGTTGTTTCTCTCTCTAGTTGTTTCTCTCTCTCTCTCTCTGTTTCTCTCTAGTTGTTTCTCTCTCTAGTTGTTTCTCTCTCTGTTGTTTCTCTCTCTAGTTGTTTCTCTCTCTAGTTGTTTCTCTCTCTGTTTCTCTCTCTAGTTTCTCTCTCTAGTTGTTTCTCTCTCTAGTTGTTTCTCTCTCTAGTTTCTTTCTCTGTTTCTCTGTTGTTTCTCTCTCTAGTTTCTCTCTCTAGTTGTTTCTCTCTCTAGTTGTTTCTCTCTCTCTTGTTTCTCTCTCTAGTTGTTTCTCTCTCTAGTTGTTTCTCTCTCTAGTTGTTTCTCTCTAGTTGTTTCTCTCTCTGTTTCTCTCTCTCTCTCTAGTTGTTTCTCTCTCTAGTTGTTTCTCTCTCTCTTGTTTCTCTCTCTAGTTGTTTCTCTCTCTTGTTTCTCTCTCTAGTTGTTTCTCTCTCTCTCTAGTTGTTTCTCTCTCTAGTTGTTTCTCTCTCTAGTTGTTTCTCTCTCTCTTGTTTCTCTCTCTAGTTGTTTCTCTCTCTTGTTTCTCTCTCTCTTGTTTCTCTCTCTAGTTGTTTCTCTCTCTAGTTGTTTCTCTCTCTTGTTTCTCTCTCTAGTTGTTTCTCTCTCTGTTTCTCTCTCTCTAGTTTCTCTCTCTCTGTTTCTCTCTCTCTCTTGTTTCTCTCTCTTGTTTCTGTTTCTCTCTCTAGTTGTTTCTCTCTCTCTTGTTTCTCTCTCTAGTTGTTTCTCTCTCTAGTTGTTTCTCTCTCTCTGTTTCTCTCTCTAGTTTTTCTCTCTCTAGTTGTTTCTCTCTCTAGTTGTTTCTCTCTCTCTTTTCTCTCTCTCTGTTTCTCTCTCTAGTTGTTTCTCTCTCTGTTTCTCTCTCTCTGTTGTTTCTCTCTCTCTCTCTCTTGTTTCTCTCTCTCTTGTTTCTCTCTCTAGTTGTTTCTCTCTCTAGTTGTTTCTCTCTCTCTTGTTTCTCTCTCTAGTTGTTTCTCTCTCTCTTGTTTCTCTCTCTAGTTGTTTCTCTCTCTAGTTGTTTCTCTCTCTCTCTGTTTCTCTCTCTAGTTGTTTTTCTCTCTCTAGTTGTTTCTCTCTCTAGTTGTTTCTCTCTCTCTCTGTTTCTCTCTCTAGTTGTTTCTCTCTCTCTGTTTCTCTCTCTAGTTGTTTCTCTCTAGTTGTTTCTCTCTCTAGTTGTTTCTCTCTCTAGTTGTTTCTCTCTCTAGTTGTTTCTCTCTCTAGTTGTTTCTCTCTAGTTGTTTCTCTCTCTAGTTGTTTCTCTCTCTAGTTGTTTCTCTCTCTAGTTGTTTCTCTCTCTAGTTGTTTCTCTCTCTAGTTGTTTCTCTCTCTAGTTGTTTCTCTCTCTAGTTGTTTCTCTCTCTAGTTGTTTCTCTCTCTTTTTCTCTCTTGTTTCTCTCTCTAGTTGTTTCTCTCTCTAGTTTTTCTCTCTCTAGTTGTTTCTCTCTCTAGTTGTTTCTCTCTCTCTGTTTCTCTCTCTCTTGTTTCTCTCTCTCTCTCTAGTTGTTTCTCTCTCTCTTGTTTCTCTCTCTCTCTTCTCTCTCTAGTTGTTTCTCTCTCTCTTGTTTCTCTCTCTAGTTTTTCTCTCTCTCTTGTTTCTCTCTCTAGTTGTTTCTCTCTCTCTTGTTTCTCTCTCTCTGTTGTTTCTCTCTCTGTTTTTCTCTCTCTGTTGTTTCTCTCTCTCTCTGTTTCTCTCTCTCTGTTTTTCTCTCTCTAGTTGTTTCTCTCTCTCTGTTTCTCTCTCTTGTTTCTCTCTCTAGTTTTCTCTCTCTTGTTTCTTTCTCTCTTGTTAGTTGTTTCTCTCTCTAGTTGTTTCTCTCTCTGTTTCTTCTCTCTGTTTCTCTCTCTAGTTGTTTCTCTCTCTAGTTGTTTCTCTCTCTAGTTGTTTCTCTCTCTGTTTCTCTCTCTCTGTTTCTCTCTCTAGTTGTTTCTCTCTCTAGTTGTTTCTCTCTAGTTGTTTCTCTCTCTCTTGTTTCTCTCTCTAGTTGTTTCTCTCTCTTGTTTCTCTCTCTAGTTGTTTCTCTCTCTAGTTGTTTCTCTCTCTCTTGTTTCTCTCTCTCTGTTTCTCTCTCTAGTTGTTTCTCTCTCTAGTTGTTTCTCTCTCTCTTGTTTCTCTCTCTAGTTGTTTCTCTCTCTCTCTCTTGTTTCTCTCTCTAGTTGTTTCTCTCTCTAGTTGTTTCTCTCTCTAGTTGTTTCTCTCTCTCTAGTTGTTTCTCTCTCTCTTGTTTCTCTCTCTAGTTGTTTCTCTCTCTGTTTCTCTCTCTAGTTGTTTCTCTCTCTAGTTGTTTCTCTCTCTCTTGTTTCTCTCTCTAGTTGTTTCTCTCTCTGTTGTTTCTCTCTCTAGTTGTTTCTCTCTCTCTGTTTCTCTCTCTAGTTGTTTCTCTCTCTCTGTTTCTCTCTCTCTGTTGTTTCTCTCTCTCTCTAGTTTTTCTCTCTCTAGTTGTTTCTCTCTCTAGTTGTTTCTCTCTCTAGTTGTTTCTCTCTCTAGTTGTTTCTCTCTCTAGTTGTTTCTCTCTCTCTCTTGTTTCTCTCTCTAGTTGTTTCTCTCTCTAGTTGTTTCTCTCTCTAGTTGTTTCTCTCTCTAGTTGTTTCTCTCTCTCTCTCTGTTGTTTCTCTCTCTCTAGTTGTTTCTCTCTAGTTGTTTCTCTCTCTAGTTGTTTCTCTCTCTAGTGTTTCTCTCTCTAGTTGTTTCTCTCTCTAGTTGTTTCTCTCTCTAGTTGTTTCTCTCTCTAGTTGTTTCTCTCTCTCTGTTTCTCTCTCTAGTTGTTTCTCTTCTCTCTCTAGTTGTTTCTCTCTCTAGTTGTTTCTCTCTCTCTCTTTGTTTCTCTCTAGTTGTTTCTCTCTCTCTGTTTCTCTCTCTGTTTCTCTCTCTAGTTGTTTCTCTCTCTAGTTGTTTCTCTCTCTAGTTGTTTCTCTCTCTCTTGTTTCTCTCTCTTGTTTCTCTCTCTAGTTGTTTCTCTCTCTCTCTTGTTTCTCTCTCTCTCTCTTGTTTCTCTCTCTGTTGTTTCTCTCTCTCTCTCTGTTGTTTCTCTCTCTAGTTGTTTCTCTCTCTGTTTCTCTCTCTAGTTGTTTCTCTCTCTCTGTTGTTTCTCTCTCTAGTTGTTTCTCTCTCTCTGTTTCTCTCTCTCTAGTTGTTTCTCTCTGTTTCTCTCTCTAGTTGTTTCTCTCTCTTGTTTCTCTCTCTAGTTTTCTCTCTCTTTCTCTCTCTAGTTGTTTCTCTCTCTCTGTTTCTCTCTCTAGTTGTTTCTCTCTCTAGTTGTTTCTCTCTCTAGTTGTTTCTCTCTCTGTTTCTTTCTCTCTCTTGTTTCTCTCTCTAGTTGTTTCTCTCTCTCTCTTGTTTCTCTCTCTAGTTGTTTCTCTCTCTCTTGTTTCTCTCTCTAGTTGTTTCTCTCTAGTTGTTTCTCTCTAGTTGTTTCTCTCTCTCTCTCTAGTTGTTTCTCTCTCTAGTTGTTTCTCTCTAGTTGTTTCTCTCTCTCTCTCTGTTGTTTCTTGTTTCTCTCTCTAGTTGTTTCTCTCTCTAGTTGTTTCTCTCTCTGTTTTCTCTCTCTCTCTAGTTGTTTCTCTCTCTAGTTTTTCTCTCTCTGTTTCTCTCTCTAGTTGTTTCTCTCTCTAGTTGTTTCTCTCTCTAGTTGTTTCTCTCTCTAGTTGTTTCTGTTTCTCTCTCTAGTTGTTTCTCTCTCTAGTTGTTTCTCTCTCTCTCTCTAGTTGTTTCTCTCTCTTGTTTCTCTCTCTAGTTGTTTCTCTCTAGTTGTTTCTCTCTAGTTGTTTCTCTCTCTCTGTTTCTCTCTCTGTTTCTCTCTCTTGTTTCTCTCTAGTTGTTTCTCTCTCTAGTTGTTTCTTCTCTCTCTAGTTGTTTCTCTCTCTTGTTTCTCTCTCTGTTGTTTCTCTCTCTAGTTGTTTCTCTCTCTCTGTTTCTCTCTCTAGTTGTTTCTCTCTCTTGTTTCTCTCTCTCTTGTTTCTCTCTCTAGTTGTTTCTCTCTCTGTTGTTTCTCTCTCTAGTTGTTTCTCTCTCTGTTTCTCTCTCTCTGTTGTTTCTCTCTCTCTCTCTTGTTTCTCTCTCTAGTTGTTTCTCTCTCTCTGTTGTTTCTCTCTCTCTTGTTTCTCTCTCTTGTTTCTCTCTCTAGTTGTTTCTCTCTCTCTCTCTAGTTGTTTCTCTCTCTCTGTTGTTTCTCTCTCTCTGTTTCTCTCTCTAGTTGTTTCTCTCTCTAGTTGTCTCTCTCTAGTTGTTTCTCTCTCTTGTTTCTCTCTCTAGTTGTTTCTCTCTAGTTGTTTCTCTCTCTAGTTGTTTCTCTCTCTAGTTGTTTCTCTCTCTAGTTGTTTCTCTCTCTAGTTGTTTCTCTCTCTGTTGTTTCTCTCTCTAGTTGTTTCTCTCTCTCTTGTTTCTCTCTCTGTTGTCTCTCTTGTTTCTCTCTCTAGTTGTTTCTCTCTCTAGTTGTTTCTCTCTCTGTTTCTCTCTCTAGTTGTTTCTCTCTCTAGTTGTTTCTCTCTCTCTGTTTCTCTCTCTGTTTCTCTCTCTAGTTGTTTCTCTCTAGTTGTTTCTCTCTCTGTTTCTCTCTCTAGTTGTTTCTCTCTAGTTGTTTCTCTCTCTAGTTGTTTCTCTCTCTAGTTGTTTCTCTCTCTCTCTTGTTTTTCTCTCTCTCTCTCTCTAGTTGTTTCT